>NC_064426.1:21515000-21605000 GCF_023375975.1 Astyanax mexicanus | reverse complement strand
AGTGACCTAGTCAAGGTCTTATTGAGATGCCGTGGATGATCTTAAACAGGAGGTTCATGCTGGAAAACCCTCTAATGTGTCTGAATGAAAACAATTCTGTAAAGAAGAGTGGAACAAGATTCCTCCACACAGAGATGTGAAAGTTAAATCAACTTCCCCTTTAGTTGTAATAACTTGATGTTCTAAGTTATGCTAACTTAAGTTGTTATTCCCCATTACTTAACTTTTTTAAGGCAACGGGTTTCCTCAATTTTTGAAAGTAAATTCAACTTATCCGGGCTCACAGTGTGGAGAGACCTATAGTATTTCAGAAAGAACAAGAAAAATGGATTTTAGCAGAAGGAGACCGTTAACGAAAAAAAATTATTTAAAAAATAAAAACAGCTTTTTGTATTTAATCAGGTATGTATGATAACAAGCAAAAACAGCTGAATGCATTCATTGTAAGTGGTGTCCACAGACCTTTGGACATACAGTGTATTTAATTGTATGTGAGTGTTTTAATGTGTGAGTGGATGATGAGTAAGATAGCGTGTGATTAAGGGTGTGTGTGTGTGTGTGTGTGTGTGTGTGAGTACATGTATACAGTTACATGCTGTGCATGTTGTAGAGGCCTGAAGCCTTTATAATGAATCATACGCACAACATGCTGGTATGTACTGCCCGTGGTGCATGTGTGTGTGTGTGTGTGTGTGTGTGTGTGTGTGTGTGCACGTGCACCAGCACCATTCCCCAGCAGCTCTGTGGAAATCCCTGTGCTGGAAGATGATGTCACTTTGATCAAGGTCATCTTGAGTGAGGGTGTTTCGCCGGGGGTTCACACACTCACTTAATTATTGTTGATTATGAGAAATTACAGCGCTAACTACTGTTTCCATAGTGTTCACCTGACCCAATTATAGGAATACACTATGGCTGGAGAGCTCCCTCCCACAGGCCCTAGTAAATAAGCTATTATAGTTATCAATATATTGATATTGTTATATAATAAAAACACTCACCATTAAAAAAAAGAGTTGCACCCAGAGGAAAAAGTAGTGTTGAATTTTTAGAGCTTATTTTGAAGGAAAAATAAAGGATTTAATACAGACGCCATACATGGTAAAGCGGTCTGAAGTGCTCCCACTATGATTGGAAGATTGCTAGTTTCGAATCCCGGTCATGCAGCTTGCCATCAGCTGCCAGAGCTCTGAGAGAGCACAATTGGCCTTCCTCGCTCTCTGGGTGGGTAGATGGTGCTTTTTCCTCTCATCACTCCTAGGGTGATGTCGATCAGCACAAGGCAGTTCAAAAAGTGTGTCGGAGGAGGCATGTGCTAGTCTTCACCCTCCTGATATTGTGGCATCACTATAGTGATGGTGGATATGCAGCTGAGTAGCAGATGAATGGGTGAGACAATTGGCCAAACTCAATTAAGAACAAATGGGCAAAATTTAGGCTAATATGGTCACATACAGATTTACCATGTAACACATGTATAATGCAACATGCCAGACATCTCTGCATACCGTTGTAGAGGTTCCTAATGATGTCCCTGTGATAATGCATCCCACTTAACTCAGAGATTGTCTGTCTCTGACAATGCAGATAGTCAAGGCAAAGCATTTGTGTCTTAAAGGCAAGCTTTTGAGTAAGTGTTTTCAGTGTGTGGACAAGCATTGTCCTGTTGTAATAGTGCACAAGTGTGCACGTCCAGAAAAAAGTATGGCCACAGTTTGCAAGGCCATATTATCGAGTTTTCATGGCTTTTCTCAAGTATTGAGGCGCTTGAGGAGGCATTTAAAGTGCTTTCACACCTGCCTTGTTTGGACTGGTCTCTCAATCTTTGTAGTTTGGTTCAAACCAAAGTAGCAGGTTTGAAAGATGCGAAATGGCCATGGTTTGGTCCGAGCAAAAGACCGAGGTGGTCTCGGTCCAGGTCTACGGAACCGTGGTCCAAGTTTATCTGCATTGTGAAAACACTTTTCTATATGGTTCTGAATTTTTTGGACCAATTGCACAAAGTTGAGGCAGTCTTTAAACAAACCATATAAAAATGTATGAATGAATTGGTTTTGTGTTCCGAAATCCAATTGCTGACTCATTTGGCACACAGGAGGGTCAAGCAGCAGTATGAATACAAACATTTCGGCTGGGAATTCATTTATTTACTGTAACAGTAGATAAACCCTCATTTACAGAACAAAGTAAAGTTCTTAAGTTTTTAAAGGTTTATTTGTTTTTTTTAACAGGAAGGCTCAACCCCCCGGGCAGCCAGCAGGACCAAACTGCGCCTGCAAGCAGAGAAGGACGTGTGAGGTCTTATAGGTCTCATAAACACCGGTGGAAGCTGGTGATTGGTTGAGATAACGGAGTTTCGTGCTAGAACTAGTGCTGAAGCTTATAGTTAGCTTGGATTTCATTTGTCTGGTTTCTTCTGTCGGAAAGAGCTTCTCTAGATCATGTTCATATCCTCTCAGACCCACACTGTGGAGGGTTGGGGGACAGAATCATCTGGATCTTCATATTTGACTCTTCTATTCTTTGTCTTGGTCTCCATCTTTGTCAGCATATTGGCCTTCTTGCCATCCATACAAAAAAAACACTGCAACAAGTGCATTAGTGAGTTCAGGATGTTGGATACACCACAGTACCAATCCCATCTCACCAATCCACTCCAACTCCACAAGCCATCTTAAATCTACTGGATGGAGCACCATCATTCCAGAGAACACAGTTCTATAGTCCACTGCTCCATAACTTAATGCTGGGGTGATGGGCAGTGCTGCACCACTGGCCACCAGCAGGGGAGCTGGGCAACAGAGGGGAAAAGGAAGTAGAGTTGGGTCCCGAAACTCCAAATCCCAGAATCCCCAGCGGTGATCAGTGGCAACCAGCCACACCTGTGCAGCACTCTATATAAAGCCCAGTCAAACCACTCATTCTCGTTGCACCTTTAAAGAGGGGTGACCGGTAACAGAGGGTGTAAGAAAAGGAAAGAAAGAAAGACAGAAAAGAAAAGAAAGCTGCACAAAAAATATATAAAAGATCTCGAAAGAAAGTAAAAGTTTTGAGTTTGAATGTGTTTTGGTTTGAGTTATTTAAAGCTAAAAAGCTGTGCTTCAGTTGTACATGACATTTTGTGGCATTTCCTTTGTTCTGTTTCCCGCCTTTTTAAGTGTAAGTAAACATATATAATTGAAGATATAAATAAATTTAAAAAATCCAAAAACAAACAACCATTTAGCTCTGTACTTGGATCCAACGCCACCCTCTCCCATAACAGCTGGATGATTTATATTTATACCACTATACCAAAAGTCTAGCATTGTGTATGCACGGTCCAATAAAAGTGTGTGTGTGTGTGTATGATAGAGAACAGGTGAAATTTCTCCTCCAACAGCTGCAGGTGTAGAGGATGTGATCTGGCCGTGAGGCTGAACTATCTTTACACAAAAAAAAACAACATTTTGCTCTTTTGTTGTTTCTCTTCAGGCCATTTTCCAAAATAAACAACAATAAAAAAATCCCCCCTTTATATCCTCTGTGTAGGTGAATCACAAAATCTGCTAACCTCGACCAAACACACCCTACAGCACTTTCCCACACACACACACACACATACACACGCACGCCGGCCGAGTCCTAAATGCCCCCTGTCCCCCTCACTGCAGTGCCATCTGCCCCCAAAACACCCTCTAATTGCTCCTACCACTCAATCCCAATTACCCCTAAAGCCCTTCAACTCCTAACCTGCCCCCTCCCCCTAGTGTCTGGGGCCTTTGCGGTTTGGAACGAGGCCCAGCAGTGGCAAGGTGACTTCACATTGGCTCCTTATGTTTTCACTAATTAAAGGAGAATTAGTCATTCGTCTCTGACTCGACCGAGCCGAGCCGCGGACTACACGTCCATTTACTCAACTCACACACCAACACACACACACACACAGCTCTCTCTCTCTGTATGTCCCTCTCCTTTTCTTTACCTCTCTCTCTATGTCTGTCTCTCTCTCCGTCTATCCCCTTCTCTTTACCTCTCTCTGTCTGTCTCTTTCCTTCTCTTTAAATCTATATCTGTCTATCTCCTTCTAGTTACCTTTCTCTATCTCTCTCCTTCTCTTTACCTCTCTCTCTGTCTCTCTATTGCTCTTTACCTCTGTCTCTGTCTGTCTCTCCTTCTCTTTATACCTCTCTCTCTGTCTCTCTATTGCTCTTTACCTCTGTCTCTGTCTGTCTCTCCTTCTCTTTATACCTCTCTCTCTGTCTCTCTATTGCTCTTTACCTCTGTCCCTCCTTCTCTTTATACCTCTCTCTGTCTCTCTATTGCTCTTTACCTCCTTCTCTCTTTGTTAGTCTCTCTCCTTCTCTTTATACCTCTCTCTGTCTCTCTATTGCTCTTTACCTCCTTCTCTCTTTGTTAGTCTCTCTCCTTCTCTTTATACCTCTCTCTGTCTCTCTATTTCTCTTTACCTCTGTCTTTGTCTGTCTCTCTCCTTCTCTTTACCTCCTTCTCTCTTTGTTAGTCTCTCTTCTTCTCTTCACCTCTCTCTGTCTATCTCTATCCTTCTCTTCAAATCTTTGTCTCTCTCCTTCTCTTTAAATCTCTATCTGTCTATCTCCTTCTGTTTACCTCTCTCTGTCTATCTCTCTCCATCTCTTTACCTCTCTCTGTCTATCTCTCTCCATCTCTTTACCTCTCTACATCTCTTTACCTCTCTCTCTCTCTGTCTGTTTCTCTCCTTCTCTTTAAATATCTGTCTATCTTCTTCTCTTTACATCTTTCTAACTCTCTCCTCTTTACCTCTCTCTCTGTCTGTCTCTCTCTCTCCTTCTCTTTACCTCTCTCTGTCTATCTCTCTCCATCGCTTTACCTCTCTCTCTCTGTCTATCTCCATCTCTTTACCTCTCTCTCTCTGTCTATCATCTTCTCTTTAAATCTCTCTCTGTCTGTCTCTCTTCTTCTCTTGACCTCTTTACTCTCTTCTTCTCTAAAATATCTCTCTCTTTCTTTACCTTTCTCTCAATCTCTTTCACTCTCATTTTCCACTTTCTCCCTCCATCATTTTCTTTCTATCTTTCTCACAGTTGTCTTTTTTCCTCCCTTGCTTTTAACTTTGGCTCATTTCACTTTCTCTGTATCCTTTACCTATTATCGTACTCTTGTAATTTTTTGCTTCTACTTTCTATCTTTCCTCCTCACCTCTCTCTGTCTCTTTATCTCTTTTTCTTTCTCTTTCTCTCTCTCTCTCTTTCTCCTTCACTCTCTCTCTCCTTCTCTCTCTCTCTTTTTTAAGTAGACTCAGTTGATGCCCCTGTGATAGCTTTATTATAGCAATTACATTGACAGATTTCTAGGGGAACACACACACGCACACACACACACACACACACACACACACACACACACACACACACAGATGGGCACAAAGACACTTGGTAAAAGAGATGAGTGTCCTCCTATATCCACCTGTTACTGCTCCTGAAGATGCTGCATTAGTTTGTTTGACAGCATGTTATTTTATCTTCCTATTTTAGTTGTCAGAGAATACAGTATATATTTATTCAGTATTTTATAGTAGGTTATAGTAAATAAACAGTAAGTGTGTGACGTTGGTTAAGATTAATCATGCTCTGATACAGTTTTACAAGCTTATTTACCACCCACTTATTTTACATCAGATTTGCAGCTTTCTGGGTTTGCATGTCTTGTTGTAACGGGCCTGAACGTAGCTTTCAGGAGCAGTGGTGGCTTTGCGATTAGAGCACCGTGCCGTCAACAAACAGGTTGTGGGTTCAATGCCCAGCTTTGGTTGGCCAGCACTGATGGGCCCTTATTAACCCTCACTGACTCTTGGGGCGGCAAACCAGGGTATCGAACCTACTGTACATTCTTGTTGTTGGTGGCTCAGTGCTCTAACAGCAGAGGCACCACTGCCCCAGAAAGCTATGTTCAGGCCCATTGCTACAAGGTTGTGGGTTCAATGCCTGGGTTTGTCTGGCCATTTTTTTTTTTTATTTTATTTCAAATTTTTCCCATTTTCTCCCCAATTTACACAGCCAATTACCCAACGCACTCATTAGGACTCCCCCTATCACTAGTAATGCCCCAACACACCAGGGGGGTGAAGACTAACACATGTTTCCTCCGATACATGTGAAGTCAACCACCACTTCTTTTCGACTCCGATACATCAGCTCACAGACGCCTTGTGCTGCGGACATCACCCTAGGAGTGATGTGGGGAGAGAGCGCCATCTACCCACCCGGAGAGAGCAGGGCCAATTTTGCTCCCTCTGAGCACCGGCAGCTTGATGGCAAAGCTGTTGGCCATTATTAACCTTGAGTGCCCTCATTTGTGTGATATGCAGTGTGTGATAACTGTACAGATGAATTAAAGGCAGAGGCTAAATTCCATTTTTTGGCCCAGCCTTTTGACAAGACAAGACAAGACAAGACAAGCATATACACCATATTTGTGTCTGGTGTATATAGTTGTCTTGTCTTTTCAAAAGCACTGTAACACAAACAATGGCATTCTTTTTTTGCAATTACAAAAAAAGTAATTGTACAAAAAAGTTGTGGTAAATTGTTAGCATGTTCACTGCTTGCTTATCCAAGGTTTGTTCTTGTTGAGTGTCACTAGGAAAAAGCTGAGGTATTTCACCTTTTTAGTAGATTTTAATGGAGAAAATGATGGTGAAAAGAGTTAAAAGCTATATGGTAAAAGCTACCATTAGCTAGCTATAGCTTCTAGTCTAGAGTAGATCCCTGTTTGCTCCCCAGCCTTTGCATTACTCGGTTCCAAATCTGAGCTTAGCTTATTTGAACATTTTGACACTGTAGAAAAAGTCAAATTTACAAAGCCTGGTACCTGTAGCAACCTGTATTCCCACAACTAGCAGAGCCCAGTGGTGATAAGCTGCTCTCCAGTATCAACAACACCATAATCTCCTTAAGTCGCCTTCATATTTCATTTTTCCAGTTATGACTAAGGCTATCTCCAGTGGGTGGGGTTTACTTACATTATGTGGGTTTAAATATAACAAGTGAACATTGTTGCTGTTGTGTAACAGCTTTGTGCTTTTAAAGGACAAATTCTATACCTTTTTTTTACACAACATGTACATTCATACAAAGCATGTTCATGAAGCTTTTTTGCACAAAATCACTCTCGCATAAATCACATACACATCTCACCAGCTCTATTCTTACTTGTTTTAGTCTCTTTCAGAATGAGCTGTTTAAGGGTTCTGTCACTTTTATGCAAATACGCTAAAGGTTTGCCATACAATAGTGTTAGCTTGTGCTAAATGGCAAAACACAAGCAGGAAAGCTCAGGCTTTGCTGCAATAGAAACACAAAACTCATTATTTGAAAGCACTTTTATCTTACATCTCCCTCATCTGCTGACTTGCTACGGACAGTGGGTACAGATCCCTCAGTCAGAAGAAGTCTGCTGGCTAATTCCGCTGTGTACTGTCAGAGGTCCTTAACTGAAATGACTGAAATGGTGGATCATTTACTGATCTAGTGGGTGAGGCTCTGTCTGGTGGGGGTTGTCGGATGAAGGGAGGGTGACGTCACAATAAGTGAGCCATTAAAATGGCTTAAAGAAACATTTGATTTATGAAGCCAAACTCTGATTCACATCTGATTCACAGAAAACGGATGGATGGAGTGTTTATAGGGGCAGTCGAGACTAAAATACAAAGTCAAAATACAAAAGCATGCAAGTGATTTTTGCATAGTATGTACCCTTTCTTCTGCTGTTTTATTTTTATTTAAAGTAGGAAACTAATTAAACAAATTGAAAGACAGAAAGCCATCAGTAGCAAGTTAAACTGATAGAGGGTATACGTTGTAATTCTGAAAAAAATTCTAATTACGCTGCCACCTCCTGGACACACACACACACATCTACAGTGTAGCTTATATTCTGACTCATCCTCATCTTCCACTGTAACTCAGGCATCTTTAAACTTTACTTAAGAAAAAGAAAAGTCGCTTTTTATAACAACTTCCTTTTTTTAAATATATTTTTATACCATTGTGACAACTTCAGATTCTTCTCGTTCTCGAGGTGAAGCAATTCACACTTCCTGTGTTCATGAATAATGAGAAGTTGATTCTGACAGGACCTGGATCTGTTCACAGCTCTGTCTGTCTGTGTGCTAAGCTCTGTGTCCAGGTTGCTAAGCTACCATGTATTGCCATGATCTAACCTGTGAAAGAGAGGAGGAGAATCACGTACAGTGAGCGTGGAATAAACTGATCAACTCATCTGACTAACTGAACTAACGGAGTGAGGGATGAAGGATGGAAGAGATTTTCTAAGAAACTGAAGAATTAAGGATTTACATTAAATTTAAAGGAATTCGTGGGACATTCCAGGATTTTGGTACACTTCAGGGGTGGTCACTTCTGAAAATTTGATCTTCAATTTGATCATTTTTAGTCATATATTTATTAAATATAGGTAACAGACTATCAAAAAGTTTGATTCGTCAAGCTCAGGTATCAAAGCAGTTTTTTAATTAAAATTAGATTATGCAATATATTTGGTAACTTACAGTACCAGGGTTGCAAATCTAGGCTAAGTTGTGGTTTACCCCAGGAACAGATGCTAACTGTAAAATTTAGCTATGTATACAAGATCAAGGACAAACATGGTTATATAAGTATATAAAGTAAATTTTGACTCTACTCATTATTAGTCTTACAATATGAGTAGCAGGGTTGCGTTCACTGAGTGACACACACAACTTGGACAAACATATTTGGAAAAAAAAACTTGAAAATTGTTAGAGCACTTACTCTTGGTCTTGCCATGTGGGCAGAAAATGTCCTTGTGATGTCACTTCCTTTGTGCCAGTAGACAAATATGTTTAACTCTTTCTCTGCCAGGTAAAATTCCTTATGGTAACAGGGCTGCACGCATGTTGTGGGACATAAGTAAAGGAGATGCAAATCAACAATATACAAGAGGAATTAATTTATTTAGAGCTTATTGTAATTGTTAAATTTGCCAAAGGAGTTGTTCACCCAATGTGAGGGACAAGAGAAAACGGCCATTTTTTGATGTGGTCCAAAGGTATTCGGTCTTTTGAATAATATCTAAGGAGCTTATTTTTCCACCATATTTTACAGTTTGTCTTATAACAAGTACATTGTTCACAAAAAATAGTCATTTAGATATTTTGGATACGTACATTTGAAATTTAAGTGGTGGGACAGGAATGTACCAAAATCCTGGAATGTCCCACATTTATACCTGCAAACTGAAAGACGCAGTGAATTGACATAGTCAAATAATACTGAAGTTATCCAGACTGCGAAGGAACACATAAGGAATCATGTAGTAACTTAAATGCGTTTGCAGAGCACTTAACTTGTGGTTTTCTGAGGCTGGTTACTTTGGTCCTGATGAGTGCCAGTTTCATCATATTGTTTTTGATGGTCGTTTCTTCTGCACTTGAGAATAATTTCAGATGTTTTGGGTTGACTGACCTTCATTTATTAAAGTATTTTTTTTTTACTTAGTTGAGTAGTACTTGCCATGAAATGGATTAGAAGATTACTTTTGAGTTCTTTGGTCACTAGGCTTTTTAACCCTTGTTTTTAACCTGTTTTGGTGTGTTTTTTTCTCAGCCTTTGTCCGTTCCTCTTTTAGGTCTTATAACACAGTAATTATATCAAACAGCCTCATGAGCCATGAGCTCTTTTATTCCAGAAGACATACGACTGCTCAAAAATGTAATACTTTAATGTTTAAAATGTAGCAGAATTGTTTTTTTTTTAATTATTATTTTTAAACGTATAGACTTTAAATATATCCACACCTAAGATATCGTTTCAAAAATGGTTAGACTAAAGAATATATGAGTTAAAAATATAAGAATATTGATGATAGTTCATTACATGGATTATTAATACTTTGACAAAATACATGGAGAAACAGCATCAGACGGAGTTAATTTTTTTTGATAATCACACCTTCTAGGATACATGTAGATTATTAAAAACCTGACATTCAGAGCAGCTTATGCCTTTCAGTATTTTAAACAGGGCCAATATGGCCAATATATTTATTTTCAGCTGCTTATAATAACAACAAATATAATAATACATAGTTATTCCACAAAAAGATGAGAAAAACACTTTTATTTAGGACACACAAAGAAAACTACGTACAGAAATGTAAACTTTTTAGTCTAAATAAATAAAAATGTTAGCCAGCCAGCCTTCGTGGAAATCTGGAAACTAAGCTTACTGTAAATAAACAAAAGCGCTTTACTCACCCAAATAATCAGTTTTCAGGAGAGAAATCTGTGTAGATTAACATCCAGCCATTGTTTGACTTTACTGATTTTTTTTTTTTTTTTAGAATTACAGTTTTGTTTACTTAGCTTAGCTTTACTTAACTTAGTTAAGCTACCCCACCACCACCACCCAGTTGAGACACCTGCTGAATGAGAAGGAAAACATGACGACACCCCTGTTCCTTACTAGTGTCGCATAATGCACCTTATAATCCAGTGCGCATTATGTATGAAAATAGACCAGAAAATATATGTTTACTGATGGTTTGCCCTTTAGTGCGAAAAATACTAAAAGTACTAAATAAGAATAATAATGTAATTACATTTTTTTTTCATAAAATCCATTTTATCTCACAGTTTTTTCTCAGCTTGTTTATGTTTATAAAAGGTGCATTGATGAACCCCTGAATAATCTTTTATGAGTGCCGAATCAAAGTACAATTACAGAAGCATTTTCTGCCCCAGCAGAACATACTGAAGACCGGATAATAAACCAGTGCCAGTAGTGTAAACACTAGTGACAGTACGAGTCTGGGAATAAAAACCATGGCCATGTAGTGATGTCATCTCTCATTACTGCTCAGACCTTTCAGCTGTTAAAACCTCTTTTGGCCCAGGAGAGTTTCCATCTGTGCTTTTAAAAATAGTTTAGGAAATAAATAACTGCAGAAAAAACCCAGAAAGTGCCAGTTCCAGCATTACAGCATACAACTGCCATCCAAACCCAAATCCAAAGAAATATAAAAATATATATTACTTAAATAAGTATAGAAGGTCTTTTTAGTAATGGTCAGCTCTTTGTGTTAGATTTCTTTTTTCCACCACAATTCTTCCACCCTGTTATCAGTTCTGATTTGTAATTGTTATATACCGTATATATTGTTATCTACTTGCCTGCATTGTATTTGGTGATGTATAGTATTTTTGCACTATAAGGGGCCTGTCACGGAATACCCAGGCAGGGAGACGAGGAGGCGGACACAAGTGCAGGTAAGGGAAAAATGAATAATTTAATAAATAAATATAAGTAAACAAAAACGAGAAACAAGTAAACACTTAAACATAAAACAGGGAGATATATACAAGGAACTATGGAATAAACTAAATGACTGAAAATAACCAGAAACAAACGAGAGGAACCAGAGAACTAAAACAAACAAACTAGAGATAATAATAATGATATACAGACAGGGAATATATACAAGGAGCTAAACTAGGAATCAACACAAAGCAGGGGTATGTACAAGGAACTAGGGAACACGGAAATAAACAAGAAACTAGAGATAAACAAAGGACAAGGGCTAAAGCTAAGAAAACGAGGGCTAGGCTAGAAAACACGAGAAGACAAAAAAACAACAGAGGAAGGTGCAAAGACCGACCAAGACAAAGTGGCACATGGGATCTATTTAAAGAAACAGGAAACACACTAGAATTGGAAACACCTGGGGAAGGGGCGGAGCTACAAATGAGACACAGGTGGAAAAGTACTGAGACGGGAGACACAGGGGAGCACAGGTCACGTGGGGAAGACACACAGAGACACGAGACGAGGCCAAGACGTGACAGGGCCCTTAAAAAAAAAAAAAATATATATATATATATATATATATATATATATATATATATATATATATTTAATCATCAGTGCGCCTTGTGTATGAATTTTAAAGTAAAGCCACTCTGCTGAAGTGCAGCATTATACAGGAGTGTCAGTTTAGTTCTCTAGCAGTATTAGCATTACCCGCTAAGTGCTAGCCATTTGGCCATTCAGAGGTGAGTATTATTGGCATGTAGTTTGCTTCTAACCCCAGCTAGCACTGCTGGAGCAGTATTAGCATTACCCGCTAAACGCTAGCTATTTGGCCGTCCTGAGGTGAGTATTATTGGCCTGTATTCTGCATGTTTACCATGTCAAGCTATGTGAGATGAACCACTAGGTAATATCACCTTATTACCGGGTTCCTCAGTGTATCGCTGTTGGGCGGCAGTTTGGTGGAATTAGTGGTTAGCCACTAATGCTAATGCTCCAGCTTTAGTGGAAATTTGGAAATCTAAGCTTACTGTAAATAAACGGAAGAGCTTTACTCACCCAAATAAACAGTTTTCAGGAGAGAAATCTGTGTAGATTAACATCCCAAACTCGTTTAACTTGACTTGTCTGAATTTATTATTTTTTTTTTTAAGAATTACAGTTTTGTTTACTTAGTTTAGCTTTACAGCTTTAGAAGGAAAACATGGCAACACCCCTGTTCCTAACAAGTGCCGCTTAGAATGCCCCTTATAATCCGGTGCGCCTTGTGTATGAAAATAGACCAGAAAATAGATGTATCATGGTAGTGCGCCTTTTATAATATACAGTGCACCTTATAGTGCAAAATTTACAGTAGTTGAGAAAAGCTTGGTTTTAACTGGATGCCCTCAGTGAATGTGTTCACTTCCATCACCGGCTCACCTGATTTAACATTAATCATGAAGCTCTGATTTACCAGACCAGTGTTGGATGATACACATGTAATATTGAAGCAATAAAAGGAGAGGTTTGGAAATGGTAAGAAAAGCAAAGACATACAGATCATATAATTATTAACGTTATATTAGGGTTTTAACTTACTGAACAGATAAAGATATTTTTTTATTTCATATACCTTTTGCTCAATACTGTGTAAACACACCTATTAGTCTGCATTGTTCCTGCATTTTCCTCATTGAATTTCTCTCACTGATGGGAATTTTAAGCTTTCTGCAGCACCAAAGTGCACAATTATGGTTAAGCACATAATACAAAAAAGCATACTGCTCTACTCTGTCCTGCGGGATGCTGCAGCAGCCTTGTAGAGTAAACAATCATTAATTTCTGAAGCAATAAAGGTAATTAATAACATAACATTACATGCTTACATAATTAAACTAAAATGGATTTCCTGGAGCAAACATGGAATAACTGCACAGATCAACTTGCTTCCATCTGCAGTCAGTGGCTTATAATCAAACAGACTTATTATTTATACAACTAAAATTATCCAGTATATAAATGATAGATTATAGATATTAATACCTGACATCTGACAACTATCATTATCAGAAATTCTAATGGGTTAATTCTATACGTGTGCGTTTGTGGTTTCTGTAGCATTCAGTTAACAACCATTCGCAAGCTGCAAAGAAATGCGTAACTTGCTCCTACAGCCTTCAACTTTTAGTGCAGATAATAAAACCCTAATTCAAAAGGAGTTAGGACACGGATAAACGTAGATAAATGTAAAAAAACAAAAAACAACATTTCCAATAGAACACAGAACACATATCAAAGCATTAACTCACTTAGAACTTGATGGCAGCAACACACTTTGCAATTTGTGCAATTTGAAACCAACTCACATTACTGAGTATGAGTATTTTAGAGAGGTAGGGTTTCTGAGAAGCAAAGATGTGCAGACATTCACCAATTCACCAAGTCTAAAATTGTGGAGCTGTAAAAGCATCGTATATCCCACAATCTACAATATATAATATTATCAAACAAGTCAGAAAGAGAGAGATTTATAGGCGAGCCGTCAACCACGTACCATGCAGCATAATCTGGGACGTGTCAGGTTGTCTTCGCTATCGTAACGTCAGGAAAAGTATGCCTTGTGTGGCTCAAACCGTGCAAAATGTATGCACTAATTCTTGTAATTATTCACGTGTGTTTTGGCCGTAACGTGAAATAAATTAAAATTACCATTGAACTTGCCTCACTTTGGCGAATTGCTATTTTAGGGCCGCAGCTACCTGGACGTGTCCAACACTTCTCAGCAGAAAAAAAAAATTATGGGTGGATAAAAAATTATTAATTTGAGCGAATTATATAGCAGTTTGTGCTCGCATTTTCTTTAATTCGAGGGAACGATTTGCGATTCTTGAGCAAACTTTGACTTGATATGTTTTATATAACACACAGACAGTCATTCTGCATCAGCTAATGTTTATTTTCTTTATTCATGTCTGGAATTGAATGTATTTCTGTTCCTTTGGTCGCAATCAGTTCCACGATGTACAGCACATGCTTTCCCCACACGAGAAGCTGAAGGCTCAGTTACCGGTAGCAACACCACCACCACCACCACGGAAAAATCTGCCAGCTGTTTTTTTTTTTTAACTGTAACACTAGAGCATTAATAAGCAGGCCAAAACTTGTTTAATTCAAATGTTTTAATTTGGATTAATCTGACCACAGAACAGGTTTTAGGTTTAATCTATTCAATCCATTGTAGATGAGCTCTGGCATAATAACAGTTGTTGTATATGATGTAAATGAAGACTTGCGTGCAGTTTAAGTGGGTTTAGAGATTAATTTAAGCCATTAATTGATGAACCAGTTGACTTTCGTTGTTAGAAAGATTGATCTTGTAGCTCCAGTGCTAATGTAGACGTGAGGAGGGAAATTCTCATTTTAAATAAGGTAGCCAGGTGTTTCCAGACTTTTGACTTTTTGGAGCTAATTCTTCCAACTGAGTGGCCAAATACAGTGTACTGCTTTCACTGCACTCTGTACAGATCAATATGGTCAATATGATCAATAGATAATCCTAACGACACACAGCAGCATTACAGATGAGTAACACATGGATTTGCTCTTGTTAAAAAAAAAAAAAAACGCTTTAAAATTCTGTGATTTAGTTGACCATAAACCTCTCACGCATAGCGGCCACTACAGTGAACAGCTGTTTAAATGTCATTTTCTTCTAAACGCAATGGTTTCTATGGTAGAATTGCGTATAAATCCTTAGAATGCTCTCTACTGCCCTCCTCCATTGAGGTTCATTCAGTGGTTAATTGTTGTAACTACAAGTAAACCTCATTGGAATTCAAGGGTGCTGGCAGACAGACACTTTTGTTGACCTGTAGTTTGCTCTGTACATTTAAAATAATGTTAAAAAACAGGGCTGTAAACAAATATATAACTGATAAATGAGCTGTCTATATATTGTGATCTTTCAAATGATTAAGGATATATATATTTATAGCCTATACCTTTTCGTTTTTTATTGATTGTTTAAATGCAAGATATAGGATGTGATTTTTTTTCTTTTACTCTTTTCTTTATTATCTATTTTTTATGTGTGTATGTTTTTCAAAAAACAAAATAAACTAAATTAAACTAAACTAAATATATAAACATCTTTTAAAAAACGTCTGAGGAACATATGGGAGTAAATTCAGCATCCTTTTCACCGATCTCTCTGCGGTCTGGAATATTTGTTAAAAAAATTGAACAAGACACTTCCTGCATATTCCCATATGTTTTCCAGGAATCATACAGCATATATCATTTATATAAACACACACACACACACACAACACCATCCGAACATCTGTTCACAAAATCCACCTGAACTCGGTTCACTTTCACAGTAACAAACAGTTAAACTGAGCCAAAGCAGCAAAAGCGAAGTCTGCTATATATCCTCACACACACAGGGGCAAATGAGGAAACAACTGATTTCCTG
Source organism: Astyanax mexicanus (assembly GCF_023375975.1). Lineage (NCBI taxonomy): Eukaryota > Metazoa > Chordata > Actinopteri > Characiformes > Acestrorhamphidae > Astyanax > Astyanax mexicanus. The sequence goes on along the minus strand of NC_064426.1, from coordinate 21,589,214 downwards.
TGCTGGAATAATGCTCCACTGGAAGCAGTGATTCACACACTGGAACAATTAATGAATTAATAATAACACCAATTCTTCATTATCACCTTCCATTCACTTCCACTTTTAATCACTAAATAAACAACAACAGGAAGGGGAGGGCTTGCAGCTCTGCAGGTCCGCTGCGACGGGGCAAGCAAACCAATCAGCTGCCTCAGGCCACGAGCTCGCCTGCGGCCCTCAGACAATGACTGCTTATGAATTGAGTGCAATGACAAACTGTTTGAGCGCCCTTTTAAATTTGGTGACTTGTGACGGTCGATGCAGGAAATTACAAGGACAGCAAGCAAGCCAGGTTCATGATTCCTGCAGTCGACAAAATATGAAAAGGAGGAGAAAGAAAAGAAAAAAAAAAAGACATGATAATCTACAGTAAACTGGATAAATTAGGCCTGTGTGTACTTTGTTGTAATTTAGCAGCAGCTAGGCTAGCAACAACATAGGTACAACTTTAAAATAAGACTACCTTTATAAAGGGTTTATAAATAGTTTACAATTAGTTTATTAACGGTTACTAATTAGGTTGTAAATGCCTTAAAAATGAATGTAAGGCCATTAATAATCAGTTATAACACATACGTAGAAAGGCAACAATATAGTTGGCTGTGGGTTCACTATTTGGCAAACAACAGGTCATTGTTGCCATTTCTACATATGTGTTATAACTGATTATTAATGATTTATAAGGCATTAACAACCTAATTAGTTAAAATTAATAGACTAATTGTAAACCATTTATAACCCCTTTATAAAGGTAGTCTTATTTTAAAGTGGTACCACAACATATAAAGGTAATGTATATGTTAGCTAGTTAAGATACCTCTCAATGCTAGTAATAAACTAGAAGAGTTAGTGCTGTTCCAGAATCACTATTTTTATTCACTATTTACTGTTGAAAGTGGAGAGAAAGAGTGAGAAAGCATAGAGCAAGTGAAAAAAATGCAAAGAGAAATTGTGAGAGAGCAGAAAGAGAGCAAGAAAGCAGAGAGAAACCGAGAAAAAGCAGGTAGAGTGAGAGTGAGAAAGCAGAGAGACAGAGAAAGCAAAGAGAAAATAAAGCAATAAAGCAGAGAGAGGCCATAGCAGACAGGAATAATGAGAAAGCATACACACAAAGAAAAATAAAGTGAGAAAGCAAAGAGAAAAAGCAAATAAGCAGAGAGAAATAGTGAAAAACAGAACAGAAAAAGAAAGTTCCAAAAACGCAGAGAAATAGAGAAAGAAAGCAAAGAAAAAGCAGAGAGAAACCATAAAAACCAGGTAGAGTAAGAGTGAGAAAGCGCAGAGACAGCATTAAAGCAATGAGAAAAAGCAAGAAAAGAGAGTGAATAAAAGAAAGCAAAAAGGTAGAGAAAAAGAATGAGAAAGCAGAGTAAAAGAGTGAGAAACCGAAAGAAAGTATAGAGAAAGAGTAAAAAAATATAGAGAAATTGAAAAAACACAGAATGAATTAGTGGGGAAACAGAAGAGCAAGAAATCAGAGAAAGAGTGCAAAAACACAGAGAGAAATAGTCAGAAAACAGAAAGAAAGCAAGAAAGCAGAGAGAAGAAGTAAAAAAACGTAGAGAAAGTGAAAAATGTGTAATGGAATTGTAGTAAAACAAAAGGAGAGCAAGAAATCAAAAAGAAAGTGTAAGAAAGCAGAGAGCAAATCCAAAAACGCAGAGAGAAATAGAGAGTAAGAAAGCAAAGAGAAACCATAAACATCAGGTAGAGTGAGAATGCAAAAGTAGATAGAGAGCAAGAAAGCAAAGACACAGCACGAAGGGAAAGAGAGAAAAAGTGCAAAACACAGAGAGAAATAGTGCGCAAAACAGAAAGTAAGCAAAGAGAAAGAGTAAGAAAGCATAGAGAAAGTGAAAATAGTAGGAAAACAAAAGTAAGAAAGCAGAGAGAAAGTGCAAAAACGCAGAGAGAAATAGAGAGCAAGAAATCAAGAAAGAGAGAAACTGAAACAGAAGATTATTGTAATAAAGCAGAGAGCAAGAAAGCAAAGAGACAGCAAGAAAGCAAATGTAAGTATGGAAAGTGAAAGAGTGAGAAAACAAAGAACGAGAGAGAAATCAGGGAGGAGGCATAGAGTAAAGTGAAAAAGTGCAAAGAGAAATAGTCAGAAAACAGAAAGAAGGCAAGATAGCTGAGAAAGCAAAGAGAAAGTACAAAAATGCTGGGAGAAATAATGGAAAAACAGAAAGAAAGCCAGAAATCTAAGGGGAAAAAATGAGAAAGCAATAAGAAAGTGGAAAAATCCAGAGAGAAATATTGAGAAAACAGAAAGAAAGCAGAGAGAAAGAGTGAGAAAGCAAAGAGAAAGTGGTAACAGTGCAGAGAGAAAAACAGGAGAACAGAAAGAAAGACAGAAAGCTGAGGGAAAGAATGAGAAAGCAATAAGAAAGTGCAAAAACGCAGAGAGAAAGAGTGAGAAAACCGAAAGAAAGCCAGAAAACTAAGGGAAATAATGAGAAAGCAATAGGAAAGCAGAAAACGCAGAGAGAAATATTGAGAAAACATAAAGAAAGCAAGAAAGCAGAGAGAACGTGAGAGAAAGCAAAGAGAATGTGGTAAAAGTGCAGAGAGTAATATTGAGAAACAGAAAGAAAACAAGAACGGAAAGAGTGAAAACAGAAAAAAAGAGTTAGAAAGCGTAGAGAAATAAAAAAAGCAGAGAGAAATATTGAGAAACAGATAGAAAACAAGAATGCAGAAAGAAAGAGGGAGAAAACAGAGAGAAAGAAGGAGAAAGCAGAGAGAAAGAGGGAGAAAACAGAGAGAAAGAAGGAGAAAGCAGAGAGATTGAGCCAACACAGAGCGTAGAGAAAGAGAGAGAAAACAGAAAGCAGAAAGTGTGAGAAAGGAGAGAGAAAAAAGACACCTGAGAGAGAAATCAGAGAGATTATAGTGACATGACTACATTTCATCTAAGAAATAGAGAGAGAGAGGATTCATCTTCAGTCCTATTTGTAGAAGTGTGTGTCCTCGAACTGCAGCAGCCGCTCGTCCCCCGCGAGTGTGTGCGTGTGTGTGTGTGTGTCTGTGTGTCTGTGTGTGTGTGTGTGTGTGTGTGTGCACACGCTCAGCCCGCAGCCAGTCGCCCTCAAACCAGAAAAATGCGCCCTCACAAACAGGAAGTGACACGCGGGCCGCAGCCGAGATTGTCACTTGCTCAGGAAGTGGGAAAGGTGTGTGTGTGTGTGCAGCTGCCACAGAGAAAGAGCTCATTAGGCCTGTACACATCCCTCCGCTCCTTCCCTCGCCCTTTCTCTCTCTCTCCTCCTCCCTCGCTCTCTCTCTCTCTCTCTTTCTCTCCTTCACAGGGAGATCCTTGCCGTCTTTACTTCATTTTCTCCCCTCGCTTTCCATCTCTCCGTCTATATCTGCTCCTCCGTCTGCTTTCAGAGGGCAGTCGCTTCTGCCTTCTATCTGTCACTCCACATCTATCCATCATTCTCTCTCTCCCAACTCTTCTCTCTCTTCTGCTCTGAGAGAGTCTGTCAAACTCCCCGCGTCTCACATCTCAGCTTTCTTCCATAAACACACACTCACACACACACACACACACACTAATCAACACACACACACACTCACTCACAGAAACAGAGAGAGAGTGTGTGTTTCCCGCTGTTTGAGTGTGTGTGTGTGTGTCAGGCTGCTGGAGCTGATTAGTCTGATGTCTCAGCGTGTCAGACGGAAGCGTGTGATCGCTGCCGCTGCAGCAGCTCAGCTGGGCCACCAGAGGATGCTTCACTGCTGGGGGAAAAGCTCATTTACACCCTCGCCTCCTCCCCAGTCCCCCCCAATCCCGCATCCCACCCCCACTGTCTGCGTGTCTATCTGTCTTACAGTGTAATCAGGCCTGAACATTCTGAAATGAATCCAAATATAGCCCAAGAACACAAGAGTCTGAACCCAGCCTGACCCACAGCACAAACCTGCTGACTGGATCCCAACAACAAGCTGCCCAAACTCCAAACTGATCCCAACCCAACTCTAACTCAACACAATTCTCTCCAAACAAGGCTCGAAAGTCACAACTCAACTTAAATCAGATACATTTCTGTCCAAACAACAAGCTGCCCAACCTCCAAACTGATCCCATCCCAACTCTAACCCAACAAAATTCTCTCCAAACAAGATGTTAAACAGCAAAAAATTCTGTCACAACTCAAATCATTTTTGTCTAACGCTGGATGATCTTGGCCACTGTGCTGCAGCTCAGTTTTAGGGTGTTGGAAACCTTCTTTTAGCCATGTAGCGCAACATTTTGTCTTTTAAGATCCTCAGAGAGTTCTTTGCCATGAGGTGCAAGGTTGGAACTTTCAGTGATCAGGATGAGATAGTGTGAGTGCTTCACTACAAAACTGAACACACCTGCTCCCTAAGCACACCTGAGACCTGGTAACACTAACGAGTCACGTGACATTTTGAAGGGGAAATTGTCAAGCAGTGCTCAATTTGGACATTTAGGGGTGTAGTCTCTTTTGTTGCGGGTGGTTTAGACATTAATGGCTGTATATTGAATTATTGTGAGGGAAGAATAAAGTTATACTGTTATATAAGCTGCACACAGGCTACTTACCATGAAAAGATACACTTAAATATCTGCAGAAACATGAGAGGTGTACTCACTTTTGTGATACACTGCACTGCAAACTAGCATCGGAGTTTAGAAATGAATCTACACTGATGAGGGTGGTGGTCTGGAATTGAAGTGTGTTTAGGTAAATTTCTGTCCTGTTTTTATTTTGGTGGCGGGAAACACAGGCCGATTAAAACCCTGACAACAGTCAACAGTCAGACGCCCAATCTTGGCTAAATCTTAGCCATGCAGGATGTGGTGCACAACGCAAACCCGACTTTTACCTCAACAATACACAAAATAAAGAATAAAATAACATTGCTGTTCCCTTAAACGAGCTGCTGGTGTACCTAAACAGCGTGAACGCGCAGTTCCCTCTGCTGAGAAGATGTTAAGATACGAACCCGCCAATGTCAGAGCTCACCTGCCTCTTAAAGGGAAGGTGCGGCAAGTCACACAGTGATTTGTTTATTTCACGTTACGCCCAAAACACACCCATGATGGATTAAAAGAAATAGTACATGACTTTAGCACGTTTTAAGCCGCGCAAGGTGACACGCCCATATATTCAGCTGCAGCATGCTCTAAAATAGACCTCTCTATTACAACTCAATGTGAATCAGATACATTTTGTCCAAACTGGATAAAATTCTATGCAAATGAGACTATAAATGGCAAAACTCTGTCCCAACTTAACTTTAATCAGCTAATTTTTTGTCCAGATGAGACTGCAGTCCAGCGGTCTGTGGGCCAGATGTTGCGATCGGCATGACTTCAGCTTCTTGGGCTTCCAATCTCCTTATGAGGGCGTTTTTTTCCCGGCCATGTCCCAATTCACTAGCTCCGGCAGCGGTAGTGTACTGGACAGTGACCTTGACGACACGGGTTTGGTCCCGCGTAAGGAGCGGGGTGTTTATTTATTTATTTTATTCTTTTTTTCATAGATTTACCTGCTTTGAATTCAACTGTTCTGCAATTGGGTTTAACAACCTTCTAGGCTGGATAGCTACTAGTCTGTAGCATCTCAAACCCATTACTCTTCATTTTACAAAACATATTTTTTTTTGTGGCCCGCCACGTAATGGCTTGGAAAATATCTTACCCACAAATAAAATGTTGACCACACTTAATTACCAATAACAAAGTTCTGTCCTAAATTAATTTTATATCAAATACAATTCTTCAGAGAATTTCCATCCCATCCCAACTCAAACTGGATACAACTGTGTGCAAACCTGACTCCAACCTAACTAAAAAAGAGAAAGTATTATTCAACAGCGCCAGTATACAGTCCATTTTTTAGTCACTTGTTGCTAGTAACCTTTATCTTTTGATCTTCCTTCCTTCCTTCCTTCCTTTCTTCCTTCAGAAATGACTTAATAAAGTAGTTTACCATTCGTTCAATGTTCTCCTAAATCATTTCTTTCTTTCTTTCTTTATTTCTACATTTGCTTTCTTCTAGAATCCTTCTTTAATGATGCACTGTATCCAGACCTGTGGATCTCCAGCAGTCCTGCAGGGCCTGGATGGTGTTCTTTCTTTCATTCAGTCACATCTGCAGAACTCTAACTCAGGAAGAGCATGCTGGGTAATTAACTAAGTACCTGGATCAGGTGAGCAGAAACAAGCCCAGACGCTGGAGAAGGGAGATTGGAACTTGAGGCCTGGTCTATCCATCAGTATTTTCTTTAGGAGCTTTGTGGCCTTGCCAGTAGTCTGTCTGTCTGCCGGTCTGTCTGCCTGCCAGTCTGTCTGTCTGTCCCTCCATCAATCCGTTTCTCCTCATGATTTCGGTAAACACTAAGAGAACTTTCCCCCCAGTTTTGACAGTTTTGCAGACTGCCAATTATAATGCCTCTCTAGGCTGAGGCAGGGAGGCATGAGCTTGGCTTGCTGTGCTTGTGAGCACCTCTGTGAGTGTGTGTGTGTGTGTGTTTGTGTGAGTGTGTGTGTGTGAGTGTGTGTGTGTAAACAGACGGGTTGTGCGAGGGCCAGAGCATGCATGTGTTCCCATCTCTCATCAGTCGGGTTGTTGGTTCAGTCGTCCCTCAGCCTCACGCAAACAAAGCCAGATGGAAGCCATTGCTGAAGCTATGGAGAAAAACTTGTGGAGAATTGTGGAGGGGAAGGATGGGAATGAGAAGGTGGAGATGATGCCATCTCTGTTGATTTAAACTAAACTGTAGTGTGGTTTAGTGTACTGTGGCTGTGAAAAAGTCAAAATCCTGGGGATCATCAGGCTTGTTGTTGGCAAATGTAAGAAAATGATACTATTTTTCTCCTTTCTTGCCGCTTTCTTATTATTCAATCATTAAAACTGACTGTAACTGAGGTAAATGAGACCTGCAGTTCTTTAGACATGGTTCTGGCTTCTTTTGAGACCTCGTGGATGAGTTGTCCATGCCCTTTTGGAGTAATTTTGCAAAGCTGGTCCCTTCTGAGATTCGCCAGTGATCCGTGTTTTCTCCATTTGAAAAAACTCAGTCTATCCATCTGATTTCTGGAATTATTTAATTCTATGAGCTCTTTGGAATTTCTCTTAATGTAACGTCACAGTAAGGAAACCTGCATAGATGAGCTAGCTTACATACTAATGCTAATACTAAGCTAGCTAACTTCAGCGATGAGCTAGCTAACCTTAGCGATGAGCTAGCTAAAACAGTAATGTTACTTAGGAGAGAACTACCATTAGTGACGAGCTAGCTTAAATACTAATGTTATCACGGAGAGAACTACTATTAGTGACAAGCTAGCTAACCTTAGCGACAAGCTAGCTAACCTCAGCGATGAGCTAGCTAACCTTAGCGATGAGCTAGCTAACCTTAGCGATGAGCTAGCTAAAACACTAATGTTACCGGGGAGAGAACTACCATTAGTGTACCTGGGTGTCCACCTCAACAACAAGCTGGACTGGACCGACAACACGGCTGCTCTCTACAGGAAAGGTCAGAGCAGACTGCATCTCCTGAGGAGACTCCGGTCCTTTGGCGTGCAGGGGAAACTCCTGATGACCTTCTTTGATGCTGTGGTGGCATCAGCCATCTTTTATGGAGTGGTCTGCTGGGGCAGCAGCATCTCCACCACCGACAGGAAGAGACTGAACAGAATCATCAGGAAGTCCAGCTCTGTCCTGGGGTGTCCTCTGGACCCAGTGGAGGTGGTGGGAGACAGGAGAATGAGGACTAAGCTTAAGAACATGCTGAAGAACCTGTCTCACCCCATGCACCACTCTCTGAAAGCACTGAGCAGCTCCTTCAGTGTCCGGCTGCTGCACCCGCGCTGTGTGAAGGAGAGATACCGCAGGTCCTTCCTTCCACACGCCATCAGACTTTACAACACACCACACTCAAACTAAACACTAGTTTATTATCTCAGTACTTCATACAAACTTACATACTACTCAGTATAGCTGTAATGCTTACCGTGTGCAATATCTACCTCACTACATGTCACCTTATCTACCTTCACCATCTGTGCAATATGTTTAACGTGCAATATTTCTCTCACCTTTTTATCTACTATTTATTTGATATTTATTTACGGCTACTCTTTGTGCAATAATACTGGTCACACCCTACCATAATTATATCTCTATGCACTAGATGTATATATATATATATATATATATATATATATATATATTTCCTTTACTATATATAATTTTTTTAAAGTAGCTTTTATATATTTCCTGTAATTGTTTTTGTATATATAGATTTATCATTATTTGTTTTTATATATCTTTTTTTCCTGGCCTGTTTCTCTGTCCTTTCCTATGTACTGCTGTAACATTGTAAATTTCCCCATTGCGGGATTAATAAAGGATTATCTTATCTTATCTTATCTCTTAGTGACGAGCTAGCTTAAATACTAATGTTATCACGGAGAGAACTACTATTAGTGACAAGCTAGCTAACCTTAGCGACAAGCTAGCTAACCTTAGCGATGAGCTAGCTAACCATAGCGATGAGCTAGCTAACCTTAGCGACAAGCTAGCTAACTTTAGCGATGAGCTAGCTAGCCTTATCAATGAGCTAACTAACCATAGCGATGAGCTAGCTAACCTTAGCGACAAGCTAGCTAACTTTAGCGATGAGCTAGCTAACCATAGCGATGAGCTAGCTAACCATAGCGATGAGCTAGCTAACCTTAGCGACAAGCTAGCTAACTTTAGCGATGAGCTAGCTAGCCTTAGCGATGAGCTAGCTAAAACACTAATGTTACTGCGGAGAGAACTACTATTAGTGACAAGCTAGCTAACCTTAGCAATGAGCTAACTAACCTTAGCGACGAGCTAGCTAACCTTAGCGATGAGCTAGCTAAAACACTAATGTTACTGAAGAGAGAACTACTATTAGTGACGAGCTAGCTTAAATACTAATGTTACTGTGGAGAGAACTACTATTAGTGACAAGCTAGCTAACCTTAGCGACGAGCTAGCTAACCTTAGTGATGAGCTAGCTAACCTTAGCGATGAGCTAGTTAAAACACTAATGTTACTGCGGAGAGAACTACTATTAGTGACAAGCTAGCTAACCTTAGCGATGAGCTGCTTGATTGTGATTTTTTTTTTTACATTTTAGAATAAAAATGAATGAAATTTTAATTAGATTTTTATTTTTAATCTTAATCTGGTCTTGGGGTTGAGTCGGACTCGGCTCTAGCGGTTTGACTACAACACTATCTATAGACCTAAGTTGTGTAAAACTGATTCAAAAACTTGATTCAAACTGTACTCTAAAAAGACAACAAAATAAGTCTATTCAAAAGTTCAGTTTTGTACTTTTCTTCACTTTAAAGCGTGTAAACATGGACGTGACATAATTAAAAGCATATTGTTGTTGATTTTAACTTTCAGTTTGGAGTTAACGTGGTGAAACAAGCCCCTAGTTGAAGCATCACCCGCGTGTTGGCTGGTGTGAATACGCTGGAATCCAGCGCACGGCGCGAGACTCGTTTCAGAAAGGCAAAGTGAAGAGAGGTGAAAAGAAGAGAGGAGTAATTTCCCGCGTAATTGCACGTCGCCGTCCCACCATTCCGACAAATTATACATAATTATCCAGCAGTGGCGTACACTAATAAATACAACACGCGAGGTTAGAAAAGAAAAAAAGAAAAGCCGTTTAGCTCCAACAATGCAGCGCTGCTTCTAATGAGCGGCCCGATCTCCTGTTCTCTCTCATCTCTGTATCGACCGGCTCACATCTCTCTATTAGCATGCGTATCACAGCCGCCCACAGCAGATCAGCGCGTCAGTCCTCCGCCGCTCCGTAATCTGTTTGTGAGCTGCACCCACTGTACTCATCTGCCGAGGTGTGTGTAACACAATTAGCTTAAGGCCTCGCTGCCCGGCCTGAGCTTTAATTGGCAAAGCGTCAGAATGGGCCGCCTGAAGCCCCTCTGCCTGACGACGCACTCGCATTACCGCCTCGGCTCAAGAGCTTCACATTAGCAGAGATTTTCCTCGCTCGCTTGTTCTTTGGCTGGGCATGGACCCGTCCCAAATTCACGCCTGCAGCCTCTCCCTCACCGTCCCAAATGCCTGACATACAGTGGTGTGAAAAACTGTAAAGTTTAGGTTAGGGTTAGGTTTAAGTGTAGGTTTAGATTTTAGGGTTTTTAGGGTTTAGGGCAAGTACAGTGGTGTAAAAAAAAATCTTTTTTGACATACTTACATTTTGCAGATTCTTAAACAAACTATAATATCAGACAAATATAAAACGAGTAAATATAAAAAACACTTTTTTTTTTTAATGATGATTTTATTAATTCGAAGAAAATCTATCCAAACCAATGTAGACCTTTGTGAAAAAGTCTGGAAAAGGTTACAAAAAGTCATTTCTGAAGCTTTGGGACTCCAGTGAGAGCTATTATTATTTACAAATGAAGAAAACACTGAACACTGGCGAACCTTCCCAGGAGTGGCCAGCCAACCAAAATCATTCCAAAAGGGCATGGACAACTCATCCAGGAGGTCACAAAAGAACCCAGAACTGCAGGTCTCACTTGCCTTAGTTAAAGTCAGTGTTAATGATTCAATAATAAGATATTAAAGTTTGATAATCATAAAAATATCAGTATGACAAAGAAAGCAAAAGCTTAAAAATAAACCTGTAGGGGGCAAATACTTTTTCATGCCACTCTATGTGAATAATTACATTCACAACGCAACCAATTCTCTATGTGAACACATGGCCAACAGCAAGCATATCTCCAGCCTGACTCTCTTTACTGCCCGTCTCTTCTGACTCTCAATCTCTCTCTCTTCCTTTTTTTTCTGACCCACCCCTGTTTCACACTACATTACCCCATTCATATTTCTCCTTTTAAGTCTCTTCATCATAATTCTCCAGACATCTGCACCTTCACAGCTCTCGTCTTCCCATCACTCGTCTGATGCTCTTTCGCTCTTTCGCTCTCTTGGTAAAGATCCGTATTTTGGTCTGCCACTTTTCTCGCCCCTGCTTTATCTACAGCATATAATAATCTGTCTCTTCATCTTGTATCTTTCTCTTTCTCTTCCATTTTACCGCACGGCCCAAAGGGGAAGGCGGCGATTGCGTGCTTAAGGCTTTTTACAAAAAGCCTGTTCCCCTGAAAGGAACATTAAGGCTGACAGTTCAGTGGAGGTAGTGACAGACTGTTTCAGAGGAATCTTCCAGAGTAATAACCCAGCTTCCAGCTTTGGGTGTGTGTGTGGGTGTGTGTGTGTGTGCATTACCCCACTCTTTTTCTTTCTGGCCCCTCAGAGCCTAAAAGAAAAGAACGTCCCAGTTCTTCCAGGTGGCCACCAACGTTAATAGATGTCGTAACTGGTTAAATGTATGTTATACTATATTCTATACTACACTTCTCAATAAAATTAAAGGGAACAAATAAAGAAAAAACACAATGGAACTCAATGGAAGTCAATCACACTTGTGTGAAATCGAGCTGTCCAGTTAGGAAGCAACACTGATTGACAATCAATTTCGCCTGCTGTTGTGCAAAAACAGGTAGAAATGAGAGACAATTAGCAAGACAAGCCTTATAAATGAGTGGTTCTGCAGGTGGTGACCACTAGGGATGCAACGGTTCTCTGTATTTTATCGAATCGTTCGGTTCAGTCAGTTCGACTCTATACACCCGGATGGACCGCAATACTTCGGTGCACGCACTAAGGGCGTTTTCACACCAGCACTATTTGGTCCGGTTAAAACGAACTCTGGTCCGTTTGTAACTTTAGTGCGGTTCGATTGAGCAGGTGTGAAAACAGTAATCGCACTCAGATGCGGATCAAAAGAGCCGGAACGAGACCGGCTAGAGGAGGTGATCTCGGTCCGGTACCAAACAAACTCTGGAGCAGTTCGCTTTGGTGAGAACGTGATCCGGTCTCGATCGGATCCAGCTATTAAATATAAGCCATTTATTTGAGCTAAACTGCTGATAAAGCAAGCACAGATTAAACTGATATATTAGCCAGATAACGCTAATTACCTGCACTGCATTCACTGCTCACAGCCGCGTGACTCTGTTTATTATGTATAAATCTGCGCTGCACGTAGAAACACTGTGTTTGAAAGTGCAGCGTTTCAGCGTTCAGTGTCAAAGCACAGATATTTGCGCTGGAACACAAAATCTTCTCGCTGTATTCTCGCTTCTCGCTCCAAGTAAACGAACTCTGAATCGGACCAGAGAAACGAACTACAGGTGTGGCTGTTTTTCAGGCTGTTTGAATGAGCGAAGTCTGTTAAGAATTATGTTAATTAACACTGCAACGTAGAAGGAGCGCAGACCTATTATTTAATAAAAAAAAGTGTAAGAACAGCTAAACACAGCCCTGCAGGCCAAACGCGGACAAGTGGCGAAGCTAGCTAGCTAGCTAGCGTTAAAAAAAGTTTTGTAACAGTTTGATTTGTTACTTACAAGGTTATAATAGTTCTGAATGTTTCATTATAGTTAAATTTTATTTTGTTTTCACCTTTTCTCCTCCAATTCAGTTAGTTTTAATAGTTTTTTAGAGTTTGCTGTTTTTTTTAAACATCACATCAGAGAGATCAATCTGAGAAACAAACTCAAAAACTCAATAAACTTCACAGGTTTCACTAACTTTCACCAAAATGATCAACTATAAGTGAGTGCGAGAGAGAAAGAGAGAGAGAGATTTATCAGTTCACTCTCCCACGTGGGGTGTTCAGGTTTATGAGCTACTAACGGGTAAAGCTTCTCACAGCTGTGTGGAGTTTATTCCTCATACTGTATCTCCTGTTTCGCTACAAAAAAAACATCCCTCTCACTCATATTCTGATCCCATTCTGCAGCTTCCTCAGTGTTTTCTTTTCTTATTTCGCGGCCAGCGCGAGCTAACAAGAACTAAAAAGAACTAACAAGAACTAACGCTACGGACCACGAGGTGCAGCTGTTGTGCTGAATCTGACTCCCAGCAGAATCCAGCTACACTACGCGAGCAGATTCGGCACAACACCGCCCGCTGTAAAACTGCTGGAGTGGAAACAGCGCTAATAAATAAATTAACAAACACAAAAAACGAATGGTATTCTATCAGTAATTTCAGTTCGTTTTAGTTAGTTTTATAAACTCTCAATACAGTTCCTGTTAGTTACCTTTTTTCTCTTAATTACGGTTTTTATTAGTTTTAGTTATTAAAAATGTTTTTTTCACTTTCAGTTTTCGTTATTTCGTTCGTTTTCGTTAATGTGGTGGGAAATCTCAGGTCGGGTCGGGTTCGGGCAGAGAATCCAAGCTCTAATATTGATATATCGAAACCGAACCGATATCATGGCCCAAGAACCGGGATACAAGCCGAACCGTGGGCACACTGTACCATTGCATCCCTTGTGACCACAGACCTTATCTCTGTTCTCATCCTTTCTGGCTGATGTTTTGGTCATTTTGCATTTTGTCAGTTCTCTCAGCATAGAGGTAGCATGAGGCGGAGTCTACAACCCACAGAAGTTGCTCAGATAGTGCAGCTCATCCAGGATGGCACATTAATGCGAATGCAAGCTGTACATGGCAAGAAAAGTTTGCTGTGTCCAACGTCCTTCAGTGGGGCTTGTGCTTACAGCCCAACACCGTGCAGGGCGATTGGCATTTGCCAGAGAACATCAAAAAATCTTTTTGTGTATTCAGTCATGGGTCAGACGTTGCAGTAGCTGGTAGCCGGCATGGTTATACTACTGTAGAGAAAGAGATTCAGGCCGTCAGCCAGGTTAGCTGTGCAATACTACCTGACTAACTGTGAAATCAGGACAATACCATAAGCTCGGACAATTTAATCCTCCCCGCCTTGCTGGGGAGGATTTTTGAGTCTTTTTTAGTTCTTGCATTGGGTTTCAGCGCTGATGTTAAAACATATCTGGATATACAGCAATTTTTCTAAAAGAAAGGTAACTGAACAAACCATGTAAACTGTGATGAGATTGTTTCTGATAGCTGGTTAAAAAGACTCATCTCTGAATCAAAACACACAGATCAAGGTTTGAGAAAATAAATCTATATATGTTTAACTTGCCCTAATGTACCTGATCAGCCAATAACTATTTCATTTTCAAATAAATACTGTGTTTTATTAATTCAGGATTGGAGGATTAGTGTAAGCTATTATTAATGAAAATGTATTTAGCTAATCAGTTAGCTAGAAGCTGGATGTTGTGGAGAGCCAGAATTTAGTCCAATATTTAGTTTAAATGCGTTTCTTAACCCTGGTCTCTGCCCTAAAATTTTATGTTTTCCACCGGATCCAACTGATCAGCTAATAAACTAATATAATTAACTGTGCTGAAAAAAAGTATGTAGTTACAAACCCCTGTATACAGTCTATTGGAAACCCAAAGATTGCTCTGGAATTTTACATGAGGCAAGCACACATGTGCAATCCCTCCCAGAACCCAATGAGATTACATTACAAAGCCTTAATTTCTAAAAAAAAAAAAAAAAAAAGATCAAATCACCTAACTAAAATCGCCCAACAAGAGGCAGTATTCTGGAGAACGCAACTTACCACTGATTGATCTAAGATAGATTGATAGATATAATTTCGATTTTTAAACATCTGTCTAATGTCGGAGCTTGAGGTCAACCCAGTGCTGCTTTTTGATGAATATGTGATTTTGCTTTTCAACCAATCAAAATTTAATTTAATGGCTTTCTTGCACTAGAGTTTTGTTTCAACCTAATGCTGGTTTTTGACAGTTATGTAATTTAGATTTTTTATGTCTGTCTAATGTCGACATGGTTTTTCACAAATATATTGATTTGATTTTCAACCAAAATTCAACATATGCCTAACCCTGGAGCCTGACGTCAACCCAATATTGTTTTTTTTTTTTAGTAAATCAAGTAAATCAACATTGTTTCAACATCTCTAATGTTGGACCTCTAATGTCAACAGAATTCTATATTTTGACAGCCAGAATTCAGCCACAATTTTAACATTTGATGAATGTTAATCTAAATCTTTTGTAGTTGTACGGATATGTGATGTAAATTTCAACCACAATTCTACGTCTGTACAATGTTACATTTTAAAGTCAGCCTGATTTTCATTTTCAACTCATAATTCTACTTTAATCCACAGTCTTTCTGACATTAATTTAACATCCATGAATGCTGGGCTGTTTCATGTCTATTGAAAAACCCATAACCCCTGATAGTGTCTGGATTTGTCAGCATCTCTGCGTGTTCAAAGTCACAATTACAGCTTGAAGTTTGAAATTTGAGGCTGGAACTTCTCAGATAATCAAATTTAGACCTCGACAAAAAAGCTTCCCTGGCTCCAGCGCAGTGTTATTGTCAATAAGCTGATTTCAGCTGTGCAAGCTCAGATAAAAACTGCAAAAGCAGATTTGGGGATAAAAGAAAAGGTTACTCCAATTAAGGGTTTGCATTGCGAATCGCTGTGTTTTTCGTGTTCTTCGTAATTACCATGCCTTGACAAGGTTGTCTTTGTTATCCTCCCAATTATCAGCAAAAGCAAGCGTGCGCAAAACTCACGAGCTCATTATGATTTCAATTCTTTAATGCTTTTAATTTATTTCCTTCTAAATCTGAGGACAAACAAACACACGCTGTGTTCCGCCATGCAGCCTTCAGGACATCCGTGGCACTCCACTTCCATCACAAACACGCCTCCTCCACTTCCCCCATCACAAATCTGCTAAATGAAAATGTCAACTTTTACAACGCTTTTGATCAGGGATTACAATACAAACCTATCTCCCAACACCCACTGTGGGCCTCCACTGACTGGCCACTTTATTAGAAATACCTACCCTCTGCTTTTACTCACTGGCCACTTTATTAGAAACACTTACTTTATAATCTCACTCACTGTAAACAATTGAAGAAACAGCTACATTTATTTTCACTGACTGGCCACTTTATGAGAAACACACACTGTGTGCTTCCACTCACTGGCCACTTTATCAGAAACACCAAACTTGTGCTTGGACTCACAGGCCTCTGTATAACAACCACCTGCGTTCTACTTCCACTGACTGGCCACTTTATTAGAAACACCTACCTTCTGATTCCTATCACTGTCCACTTTACTAGAAACACCTACCTTCTGATTCCACTCACTGGCCACTTTATTAGAAACACCTACCTTCTGATTCCTATCACTGTCCACTTTACTAGAAACACCTACCTTCTGATTCCACTCACTGGACACTTTATTAGAAACACCTACATTCTGATTCCACTCACTGGACACTTTATTAGAAACACCTACATTCTGATTCCACTCACTGGACACTTTATTAGAAACACCTACATTCTAATTCCACTCACTGGACACTTTATTAGAAACACCTACATTCTGATTCCACTCACTGGACACTTTATTAGAAACACCTACATTCTGATTCCACTCACTGGACACTTTATTAGAAACACCTACATTCTGATTCCACTCACTGGACACTTTATTAGAAACACCTACATTCTGATTCCACTCACTGGACACTTTATTAGAAACACCTACATTCTGATTCCACTCACTGGACACTTTATTAGAAACACCTACATTCTAATTCCACTCACTGGACACTTTATTAGAAACACCTACATTCTGATTCCACTCACTGGACACTTTATTAGAAA
Organism: Astyanax mexicanus; assembly: GCF_023375975.1. Taxonomy (NCBI): domain Eukaryota; kingdom Metazoa; phylum Chordata; class Actinopteri; order Characiformes; family Acestrorhamphidae; genus Astyanax; species Astyanax mexicanus. Next base: position 21,572,497 of record NC_064426.1, on the reverse strand, counting down.
CACCTACATTCTGATTCCACTCACTGGACACTTTATTAGAAACACCTACATTCTGATTCCACTCACTGGACACTTTATTAGAAACACCTACATTCTGATTCCACTCACTGGACACTTTATTAAAAGCACCTGCCTTGTGCTTTCACTGATTGGCCACTTTATTAGAAACACCTGCCTTGTGCTTTCATTCACTGGACACTTTATTGGAAACACTTACCTTGTTCTATGACTAGGAATGAACACAATTTGAGAAACAACTACCTTTACCTCCACTCACTGGCCACTTTATTAGAAACACCAAATTGTGCTTGGACTCACCGGACACTTTATTAGAAACACCTACCTTCTAATTCCACTCACTGGCCACTTTTTTAGAAACACCTGCCTTGTGCTCACACTTATTGGCCACTTTATTAGAAAAACCTACCTTCTGACCCCACTCAGTGGCCATTTTATTAGAAACACCTATTGTGTGCTTCCACTCACTGGCCTTTCTTGTGCTTACACTCATTGGCCACTTTATTGGAAACACTTACTTTGTTCTAGGACTCACTGGACACAGTTTGAGAAACAGCTACCTTTACTTTCAATAACTGGCCACTTTATTAGAAACACCTATTGTGTGCTTCCACTCACTGGCCACTTTATTGGAAACAACGAACATGTGCTTGGACTTACTGCCTCTGTTTTACAAACACCTGCCTTCTACTTCCACTCAATGGCCACTTTATTAGAAACACCCACTGTGCGCTTCTACTGAACTCACCACTTTATTAGAAACACTTATCTTCTGATTCTACTCACTGGCCACTTTATTAGAAACACCTACCTTCTGATTTCACTCACTGGCCACTTTATTAGAAACACCTACTTTCTGATACCACTCACTGGCCACTTTATTAGAAACACTTGCCTTGTTTAACTCCATATACCATGTAGTCCCAATTTCTTTTTATTACTATAACTTTATTACTCAAATAACTTAAATAAGGCTTTTATATGTTCTAAAACACAACCTGTTGGGACTCCAGAAGCTGTGTTAACTACAATAAAAAACACAAAAACACACAAAATTCATAGTTTTTACACAAAAGATCAACACAACAGTAAAAAACACAAGTTCTATTTTTTATTTTTTTTTAATAAAAAAACACAGAACTTTGGAGCCTCAGTCTGTCCCAGAGGAAAATTGTATTGCTTAAATGTTGCTCTATGATTTCTCAGGAGACATATTTGTGATTCTCCCTTGTCTCATTTAGATATCAACTTTGTCACAGATGTTTCTCCTAAAATTGCCTAGGAGAAAGAAATTTAGACAAAAATGAGACATGAGATTTTCTGAAATCAGATTTTTTATGCTAAATTGTGTAATTCATGTTCTACGTAGTTTAGGTATAGTCTATTCATTTCGGAAGCTTCTTCTTTTCATGGTCTACTTTTATTTAAGCTTTTCTGTATTTAGTAAACTATTACTGTTATTTTTTTTTATCAAATCTGAGCACAATGTAAGACTGTATTGAGATCTGTAGTAAAACTCAGGAGGAGATGCATGTGAGATTATGGAAGTCTTTGTCTCAGGAGAAACATCTGAGCAGCAGGAGATTTAAAGTAAAATCTCTCTTGGGTTTCCTTCTAATCTCATATCTGTCTAGGAGAAACAACAGAGACATTAAGGAAATTTTCCTTTTTAATTTTTCTTTCCTATGGGGTAGCAGTACTCCAGCACGGTGGGCCTGCGTGGTGGGAGTTTCTGTGATGAAGTGAAGAGGAGAACTCTATTTCAGCGCTCCATAAATGTGCTGAAGTGTCTTTCATTCATCCTCATTGTCGCTATAATCAGGCCTGTTCATATTTACCGAATAGCGAATGATCATCTTCAGAGCACATTCAATCTCAATCACTTATCTCGCGCTGGAACGGAACAAACACGGATAGGCCGTAATGCGCCCATACAATAAACGCTATCAGCCGCTGACTGTATTAAATATTGATTGTAATCTTTCGCCCGCACGCTGATATATGGAGCGTGAGGCGAAGCCAAGTCGTCCCAAGGTGTTTGAAGCGGCGGCTGTCAGGGGGACAACGTGCCCTTTCCAGTGTCTATTTACAAACACCGCATGATGTGCTAACAAAGTGTGTGCAGACAAAGATAACCACTTCCAATGAATCACACTTTATGGCCTATTTATGCAGCCGCGAGTCCCTGCAGCACCGGAGCCCAATTCCTCTGCACAAAGACGTATTTCTTTCTCTCTTTTTTTTTTTTTTTTTCCCGCTGCCAGATTGATTTATACGGCTTCATATTGGAGTTTGAGAAGATCATTCACAATAATGGCTGTTTATGGCAATTTCGCTTGTGTGTTGGTCAATAAATGGGGTCGGAGAGGTCTCCACGAGGACTTGGAATAAAAAAGATTAAAAAAAAAAAAGTCTTCAGAGAATTGAGCTAAAATTGGGCTGGAGTTACAGCAGAATTAAATTTCACGCTGAATACTAATCCACCTCTGCTAAACACAACAGAACAAGCTAAATAAAGGGTGAATTGATTGATTAATACCCTTTTAGTGTGCTTAGCCCCAGCACCTGTTACCATAATAATGTCAAATGTGATCCCAGAGCAATGGAATGAATGAACATCCTCTTTAAGCAGAGCCTCTTAAACACTGTTCTTCTGCTCTTCTGGCTGAGTTGATCCCACTGTACCGGATATGATCCTGTAATTAATGGGCTACGCAGTAATTACTCTACAGCTACTCTACCTTAAACAGCACATCTGTAGCTTGATTCAGCTTTCTGTAAAGCTTCGTAACCTGTCGTAGGTTCACACCACAGTTTGGACCTCTCGATATGGTACAGGATAAAAGCAACAAATCCCAAAAGTTCATCTGGACAAGCTGTATATATGAATATAAGAAAATATATGAATGCCCTCTGCAATGCCGACTCTAATGTTCTAAAAAAGAAATTGTATTTAATTACTTTTTCTATTGGAAGCCTTTTTATTTCACAAACCATCTCTATACAGTAAAATAAACATGGATAAATGTGTTCTAACACATTTATCACATAAATATGGTTTCACTTTACCTCGTTGGCTCCAGTGCTGCCCTGCTCTACTTTGTGGTCTGTTCTGCACTGTAAAAAAAAGTTTCTTGTAAATATTTACAGCAAGTTAACAGCAAAAAAAAGTTGCTAGTAAAGGATTGTAAAATTACAGAAAGATCACAACATATTATTTTATAATAAGAGTAGTAATTAATACATTAATTACAGATTATTACAGCTTTTGTAGAGTAAGCTTTGGCCAAATAAATATACAATAACACTACATATTCTTTACAATAACCACATGTACTTTAAAGTTCTGGGGTTTTAGTAGCCAGTGAATAATAAACAAAACTATATATTTATACATGATGCACGTTGTAACGGACGCAGGGTCTGAAAGGGTTAAGCTGGTTGATTTAGCTGGTCCAAAAATATGATCAATCTGATCAAGTTAAGCAACCAATATGACAAGGTATTTTGACCAGGTTGGTTAACAAGCCTGACCAAGCAGATTGACCAACTTCGCAATCATGACGATGCCAGTTGACTAGTATGATCATGCTCTTCAATCATCAAGACCAAGCTAATTGACCAGCATTGACCAGCAACATCACGCTAATCTAACAGCAGAACCGTCTAGACAAAGCTGGTTGACCAGCATTGACCAGTAACATCATGCTGTTTTTACAGCAGGACCATCTAGACAAAGGTGGTTGACCAGCATTGACCAGTAACATCATGCTGTTTTTACAGCAGGACCATCTAGACAAAGCTGGTTGACCAGCATTGACCAGTAACATCATGCTGTCCTTAAAATAGGACCATCAAGACAAAGGTGTTTGACCAGCATTGACCAGTAACATTATGCTGGTCTAACAGCAGGACTATCAAGACATAGCTGGTTGACCCACACTGGCCAGTAACATCCTGTTGATCTAACAGCAGGACCATCTAGACAAAGCTGGTTGACCAGCACTGACCAGTAAAAGCATGCTGTTTTTACAGCAGGACTTTAAATCAGTACAACGCTGGATTAGGTTGAAGTAGAACTTTTAATTACATTTCAAGAAATTCCAATAAATGATAAATGAATTAGGCAGAAAGTCCATTAGACAGAATTTGCAGAAATCCATTCAAATCTTATTTTGCTGGAAACCTTAATCCACCTTTGGTGCCAACACTGCTGATGTCAGACCAGGATTTGTAGTCCATTATGGGTCTTGCTGTGCTATTTTAGTGATTTCTTAGAAGTCCAAGCAATTCTGAAAATGATTCTACAGCCAAAGAAAAAACAGCAAAGGAGCCACATTATGGTGTGGGATCTTGTAGTGTGTAGTTATTCAAATTCCAATTTCTTTTCTTATAAAACTGTCAATCTTTTGCCATGCCCGATGAAAGCTAAACAATGTTGCACTGGCTTTCCCATGGATTTGCATGGACAATTCTTGCCAGATGCCACCAGTCACAATCATTTACACACATTTCCACCCACTGGGCTGTCCACTGTGGGTGGTAGTGCCTTCTATGATGCCTTAATAATGGATAATACATGCCACTGTGGATGGAGGAATGATACATGTCAGCACAACTTTGGAAATGTTATGTTCCTTTCATCTGGCACTTTTCATATCAGGCCTCGCTTGAATGCCAATAATTTAAATCACCTTGCATGAAGCATGCTAGTGCTGGCAATGTGTTTAGCCACATTTACGAGATAGCACCTCAGAACTTATGCAGATGTAGACATTGGCAACTTGTATACTTTTATACTCTAAATACCAAAACAAACTTTGCTAATAATCATTTTTTAACACAACTGTTTTGAACCGTTATAGAGTTAAGTGTCCTAAAACCTATTAAGTCATGTGTCTTGGTAATTGTTGGTGTTTTTAAGGGAGTTCTCGGCCAGGCAGCAGATGGACAGTGGTGTCCCTGCGCCACTGACCCATAGCAAAAGCCCAATCACTCCAAACCCACTGATGCTAAAGCTACTAACGCCCTCCTCCATCTGAGGGATGAGAAGACTGAAGTCTGAATACGAACAAGAAATGCCTTTAAACACAGGAAACACTCAGCCGGACTAGACCTTTCGGAAACTCATGCTGATGCTTTATGGTATGGTATTCCACTAAAGAGCAGCAACAGCAAAGTCCCAGCAGAGCAGCTGTCAGAAACACACAGTGGTAGCCTAGAAATGGAGAAGACAGGGCTTGTAAACTGCAGGAAATCTGTGCTGAGAAAATAATCACAGAAAGGCTTTACCATGTAGTTATTATAGTAGGTAGATGAAATCTGTTGGAGTAATTCCCAGGGAAAATCTTCCTGTGTGAGGGTGATCATTATCCTGCTGAAAAATAGCAGTTGGAAGCCCTGCCATGAGAGGCAACACTTGTCGTAAGATGTCCTGCACACATCAATAAGCTATAAATGTCCCAATCTAAGAGCTAGGAGGGTGATCGACTGTCGTATTCAATGGATCCCCAGATTATTACACCATTGTTCACCCCAAGTGGATCCTGGATTTGTCGCTAAAAACAATACAGTTCCTGAAAGCAGAAGCATTTCTGAGTGGAGAAGGGATAAAATATTGTGTTCAATGGTACCAGTTGGCTGGAACGACCATCCCTGCTTAGCCCAATATATTCATTCTAAAAACTGGGGTGTCAGGTTGCTTTTCGCAGGAGTTCTTCTGGCCACGTCACGCGTCTTTGCGTACTTACGTCATACGTACAGCCTCTAAAAGAGGATCCAGCTCAGTTTTACTCTATGCGAGCGCTTGGTGGAGCAGTGGAGACTTCAGAAGGGGAAATTCAGACCTCAGTAGCTCATTTACTCATAGTAAAACCAAAGAAACGAAGGAGTGAAATTTTTGACTGAGCACGCTCTCTCTCTCTCTCTGACTGAACATAACCTGGAATCGGATTTATCTACTCTGAAAGGTGACCGCATCACACCCGTCCAGTTTAAAATGATTCTTTGGCATGATTTGTGAAATTACTCATTCTCACCAGAGAGGGTCTTAAATCCCTTAAATCCCAAAACTTACAGACATCAGCTTTAATTTAATTTATGTAAAATATGTAAATAGATTTGAACGCCAACACAGAGCTAGCATAGAGCCTACAACATAGACACCAGGCAGTTAATTATAATATTTGATCTTGATATTTGAAGTTTACCTAAGGTAGCCTGGGGGAATCACTACACACTGATGGTGAGTGTTAGTCAGAAACTGTTGGACACACCCAGTACGCAAATAGATTGCGACAGAAGCCAATGGAAAAAAAGCTGCCAATGGCAAAAGACTAAACTCAGTTGTTATTAAGTTAAGTTGATTGAGAGTTTGAATGTATATGTGCCCACAAATATTCACGTAATTTAAAATAAGCGAACAATGTTGGAAATAGCCAGTTTACTTCATTAGTTTGAGTTAAAATGAATTGTGGGTTGGTTGTGAGTGTTAATCTAACCCTAAACACAGCACATCATCATCAAAACCTCATCCCAACTGTGAAACATGGTGGAGAGGGCATCATAGTTTGGGGCTGCTTTGCTGCCTCAGGGTCTAGACGGATTGCCGTCATCAACGGAAAAAAGAAAATTCCCAAGTTTACAGGAAAACTTAAGACCATCTGTCCACCAACTGAAGCTCAACAGAGGATGGATGATGCAACACGACAACGACCCAAAACATAGAAATAAATCAACAACCGAACGACTTCAACAGAAGAAAATACGCCTTCTGGAGTGGCCCAGTCAGAATCCTGACCTCAACCCGGTCTGATCTGCAATTACAGGAAACATTTGTTTGGGGTTATTGCTGCCAAAGGAGGGTCAACCAGTTATTAAATATAATTAAATCCAATGGTTCACATACTTTCTCCCCCCTTCACTGTGAATGTTAACATGTTGTGTTCAATAAAACCATGCAAACATATAATGTTTTTGTGTGGTATTAGTTTAAGCAGACTGTGTTTGTCTATTGTCGTGACTTAAATAAAGATCAGAACACATTTATTGATCAGTTTATGCAGAAATCCAAGTAATCCCAAAGGGTTCACATATTTTTTCTTGCAACTGTATTAGGTTTTAATGATGGACCATTCAAATGTGAAAGTGAAACCATATTTGTTTTACCATTTGTTTGAGTATACATGCATTATGTTTGCGTTTAGACTCCAAACAAATACAAAAATAACCATAATCATTAGGAACTATCTGTGGAACAGAAGGCAAGTTTCAAATCTGAACTTTCAGTAGAATTTCTGTGCTTGTTTCCACGAGCTACAAGTGAGGAATAATTAATGTAAAGTGACATTATGGTTTTGCTGGAACTTCTAAGGGCTTTAAGCAAGCGTAAAGAACAGAAGGCAATCAAGTTCACAGCGGGAAAACGAAGCCCCCCACTCCGTCCCGCCTTTGTTTTCTGACCTAACCCCTTTCCCTCCCACTTCCCCCCAGAATAAAAGGGCAGGAGAATTTATAGAATCCTCTGAAGACCAGGAGGCACCGTCGCCCTCCGGCTACAAACAACACCTCATGTAATTATTTGTGGGATCACCAATTAAAAGAAGAGACTGACAGAAGTGAAGCGTCTGGCCACAGACCGCCGTCCTCCTTCCTTCTGTCGTTTTTCTCTCGCGCGCCGCGTACAGCTTCTCGAAATGTTGCTATTTATTCCAGCGACTGCTCGCTGATCCCTTTTAATTAACATGTTGGGTTCCGTTTCCAGTGGGAGGGAAAACAGTGGCAGTTTCTCCGCCTTTCACCACCCCCTTCACCACGGTGCACTCTGACAGCCGGGCTGACCCGGCAGGAAGATTGAGAATAAGGGAAAAGAGAAAAGCCTGAGATAGAAGAGGCAGAATGTACCACACACCATAACTACAGCATCGATCCATCTTTTTTATCTGCATCTTTCTGCTCAGAGTTGTGTTGTGTGTAGAGCCTACCTGGAGTCATTAAAGAAGCAGGGAATCAATTTACCCATTCGCCCACTTACACATAAGGGCAATTTAGCACGGCCAATTAATCTACCATCCAATGATCTCTCACCAAAGGGTACGCTATCCAATAGTAGCCTCTGAGAGCTTTTTATAGTGTATAATAAAGCAAACCATATAGCAATCCCTCTTTTTTATCAGCATCTTTCTGATCAGGCTCATGGTGGGTCCAGACCGTACCAGCAATTATACTCATTCTTTACTGTATTAATGTCTTGCTGAAGAAAGTATTTGTCTGGCAGCAAACAGACATAAGAAACTGCACACATGTGAACATCATAAAACACAACAAGCATCAACATACAATCCACTATTAATAGTAAAACACATAGTGATAACAAAGTGCATTGTCAACAAGAGGTTTTTTTATACAGCTTTATAGCTGCAAGAATGAATGATCTCTCCAACCTCTCAGATCCTCAGTTCCTCTATGAAAGGGAGCCGGAACTTATTATTGAGTGCAAAACTGGTACAAGGCAATTGTCTTATCCAAAGCCTACCAGCAATCATTGAGAGCAAGGCAGGAATACCCTCTGTGCAAAGCACTAGTCCGGTCCAAAGCCTACGAGCAACCATTAGGTGCAAGTCAGAATGATCAATGAGGTGAGGAAGATTCCTAGTGTATCAGCTGAAGGTATAGAAATAACATAGAAGTAAATCAGCAACCGAGTGGCTTCAACAGAAGAACATACGCCTTCTGGAGAATCCTGACCTCAACCCAATTGAGATGCTGTGGCCTCATGACCTCAAGAGAGCGATTCACTCCCGAACAGTTTTGTGAAGAAGAGGAATGATCCAAAATTCCTGTTGTGCAGGTCTGATCTGCAACTACAGGAAATGTTTGGTTGGGGTTATTGCTGCCAAAGGAGGGTCAACCAGTTATTAAATCCAAAGCTTCACATACTTTTCCACCCTCACTGTGAATTTTAACATGTTGTGTTCAAACAAATCATGCAAACATTTAATTTTTTGTGTGGTATTAGTTTAAGCAGAATGTGTTTGTCTATTGTTGTGACTTAGATGAAGATCTGAACACATTTAATGACCAATTTATGCAGAAATCCAAGTAATCCCAAAGAGTTCACATACTTTTTCTTGCAACAGTCAGAGGTACGCTACCCAAAAGTAGCCTCTGAGAGCATTTTTATAGTTTGGAACATATACCATAACCACTCAACTGATTTTTTTTTTTTTTCGTCTGCTTCCTTCTGGTCAGTGTTGTGGTGGGTTCAGAACCTACCAGCAATCATTGGGCCCAAAGCAGGGATACCCAGGTCTTTAGTCCATTGCTGGGAACCAATACAATCATTTACTCACACCTGGAGACAATTTAGCATGGCCAATTCACTTGCAATTTGTATTTAGGGAGGTAGGAGGAAACCCAAATGGACAGATGAAGAATAAACCTCACAAACACCTAACAGACAAAGAGCGGAGCAAAGAGTTTGGACGATTGAGCCCACAACCTCACACCACTCATTTGAATACCTGGTAGTTAGTCATCTCTCACCAAGAGCTATGGTACCAAAATGCAGTCTCTGGGAGCTTTTTATTGTATAGAATATAACAAATCCTAACAGCTCCAATTTGAAACTACTTTTTTATCTGCATCTTTGTCGTGACGGTTTAGGTCCAGAGCCTACCATCAATCATTTATAGGACATCAATACACCCACTAATCCACTTAGACCTAAGGACAATATTCCATATACAATTAATCTGCCGTGTGCTGTGTGTTCTGGGCAGTTAGGGGGAAGCACAAGAGGACACAAGACAAATACAGCAATTGTTCCATTCAGATAAAGAACTGAGCTCAGTATATTAAGCCCATAACCAGCCCTTTGAAGTGTTGTAACACACACACAACCTACCGGTTTTCAATAACTTAACTTAAAGCAGCGTTACGCCATCATTTGTATGTTTTGCTCCAGAGCTCCCCCTACAGTTCTGCTGTGGAATTCAATTCAAAACTTTTCTCCACTGATGTCAATCTAAGTTAGAGGTCTGAGCGGGACTGCTTTTTTAAACCCGCTTCTGCCCACTCCCGTGTGTTTTTGTGCCGTTACCGCCCGCTCCCGCCAAAAATCGCTTCTTTTAATCCCGTGTACGCCCACCACATACACATTTCTGCCGCACCCGCCCCGCGGTCCTAATAGGGATTGAATTAATTACATTTAGTGCTTCAAATTTACGTATGTACTTATTAAAACAGCAATTCAGCGCTGAATAGTACTGTCACGTTTCTTACCACTGTCCAAACGCATGCCGTCAGGTGAATTGAAGATGCTGAAAATCTCCCATCCGTGTGTGTGTGTGTGTGTCAGTCCATCCTCCGCTTTGAGATTTTTATTGATGGACCACGTGTTAATGATCTCAGTGAAGCTGGCCCCTCATATCATTAGAAATAAAATAAAAATATTTCCATTGATTAGTGCTACTTTTGTGCAGCAAACATTTGCATTTGTGCTGTTATCATTACTGAGATATTAAACATTATATTTGCTGTATATTTTCTGGCCTGTTATGTAACACAGCCCCTCATGTGTGGCCAAATTGCACTAAAGTCGTCTCGTTGGTTAGTGCTACGTTTGTCCTGGTTTGTGTAGCAAAAATTAGCATCTGTGCTGTTACCGTTATGGAGATAACAATTCAGTTCTGTCCCGCGCCGCGACATATTCTGACGGGTCCTGCGAGACTCCCGTGGGAGTGCAGACCTCTACTCCAAGTCATGCGTTGAGCATAACACCATGAAAGCAGCTTTACACAGTTCTGGCTAGAGGACTTCACCAAAGTTTCATAGTGCAGTAGTGCATAGCTCTTGGTTTAAGAAGGAAGTCCTAATATGTTTTTCCAAATAACCTAAAAAAAATACCAATTAGTTTATGTTCCTTTATTTTATTTTTTTTATTTGTTAGTTTCTCAGCATCAAGTTCATGCTGAGGAGACTACTCATGGATTGGCTTAATCCAGCTTTGGCCCAAAGTGGCTCCACCCATTCATTATCACACACCCACCCACAACCAGGGTTGTTCAGGGTTTTTTCCTGGGTTTTACAGTTTGACATTTTTATAGAGATATTTTTATTTTTATTATTTTTACACAATACAAGTAAAACCTTCCATAATAATCATACCCATACGCATCAGTAAAACAGTCCTGTAGTACAAGACTTGTCGTAACCTGTCGTAAACTATAGTTGAGCCAGGTTATAATTCTTATAGCACTGCCGGAGCTCCTTTCAGTTTTCCACACCTGATGAGAATGAGATGAAAGCGAGGGAGGGGGAGCTGGGAGAGTGGAGAGAGGTGGAGAATGGAGGAGGATATTGAGAGTATAGGGGTTGACTGCTAGGTGTCTCCTGGCAGGGAGAAGTGAGTCAGATTTTACCTGCCTCAAAGTGACAGTTTATTACCTGAACATATGCTGGAATTTACCTCCCTGTCTGCCTCTCGCTGCTAGCAGGCAGGGTCACATGACAAAGGAGGGCGATTAGCTGTCTGACCAGTCGGGCGCACCGAGGCTTGTGACAAAGCCGTCCGGCTGGCAGGAGAATATTTATATCTGCCGAGTGGGTGTTCAGATGAAGCTACAGACACTACTGACCTGGGAACAGCTTCTCTGACAGCACTTGCCAAAGTCAATCCTGCCTCAGCTCACTCTGCCTATGGCCATATCCCTACTCTGCTCATACTACCTCTTCAACTGACTTTATTACCAGATCGATAGAGAAATCGACAAGTCATCAGTTTACGAATAAAAGAAAGTGCAAGTCTTTGGCTACGTTCACATTACCAGGCTGAAGTGACTCAGTGTGGCTCAGATCTGATTTTTTCATGACTGTGTGAACGTGCCAAATCCGATTTTTTTAAATCAGATTTGAGTCACTTTGGCTGCGTTCACATTACAAGCCACATTGCTCAAATCCGATTTTTTGCTCAAATTGGATTTGGCTGTCTTGATGTAAGTAAGCTGTATCTGTTAGCGCTTTTCCACTAAAAGAACCCTGGTACTTGAACCAGTTCCGTTCGCACTTATAAGAACCGAGGTGCTTTTCAGCAAACCAACACGTGTTTCCACCAGTTTTAGTGGAACCATCAAAACGTTGCATCACTATTGGCTGATGTGGATGTAGCCAGGGTCGCAACGCACATCATAAAATGCCGGAACACTCCCCCCGCCCAACTCCACTCCGTTTTAAAATCCTCCTCTAGTTCACACTGCAAAAAATCCATTGGCAAAAACTAGACCAAATAAATGTAAATTGAGATGTAAAGGCCTAAATTAAGCAAACAAATCTGCCAATACGGTGAGCACATTTTTCCTTGTAAGATTTTTTTAAAATACGCAATCACAAAGTCCCAAAATGAGAAAAAAGTAAAACTCAAATCAAGCAAAAATTCCTTATTTTGTGGCTTAAATTTGAACACAAGAATCAAAATAACTTATTTTGAGTTCAAATTACTTACAATAAGGTGCAAATTCTAAGTAAGAATTGAAAAGATCATTATTCCTAAAATAAGTAAAACAATCTTACACTTACGATTCTTAGTAAGACAGAAATTCTTGTCAGAGAAAAGAATAAGATTTATTGCCTTGAAATGAGATCATTTCACTTGCTAAGATTTATTTTTTTGCAGTGTAGTTCTCCCTGCAAGCTTATCCTGAAACTCCGGAGAACATTAAATCAAGAGTAAATACTGTGTTTCCTCTGCAGACCGCTGTGCATTCTCAGACACGCCCACAGATGTCGTCATGGTTTCGCTGAAAAAGCCAGTATTCTTTGGTTCCAGTTGTATTCTTGGTTCTGGAACCTACTTTTGTTGGTGTAAACATGGCGAACCGGTTCAAAATTAGGTTGGCGAACCAGAATGGTGCCGGTTCCACGTCGGTGGAAAAGCACTGTGTGTGTAATGTAAACGAATCTGTCCCTGAAACGCCTCACATGCGCACATTGAAATGCGTATATAAACGTCTCCTGCTTCACCAACAACCAAAAAAAACTCATATATGAGAGACGACTCGTAGATTTATAAAGGTGAAATAAATGCATTATCAGCTCATATGAGGTGCATCTTTTGCTTGAGTGAAGAGCAAACAGCTCGTCTAAAGTACACGCTCAGTACGTTCACATAGCCATGAAAAAATCAGATCTGAGCCACATTGAGCAAAAGAAATCAGATTTGAGTCAGCTCAGCCTGGTAATATGAACGCAGCCTTTCATATGTGGTCCTAAATCTTAGACATATCCGATCCATGGACATGCGACATGAATGTGAACGGCCAAATCAGAATTCATGCATCTTTTTTGCTTTACGCATTAGCATTAGCGCTACGTGCTTCTCTCTCTCATACCCACATTCTTTCTCTTGGTGCAGCTGTGCAGCTATAGCTGCAAAAACAGCAAAAACAAACCACCTGGCCTTTTTTCACCTCCTCAACCTGAGCATGAACTTCAGATCAGCTGTTTGCTGTTTCTCCACTCCAGCAAAAGATGCTCCACATATAAGCTGCTAATAAACGCATCCATTTCCCTTTATAAAGCTACGAGTCATCTTTCAAAAATGACATTTTTTGTTGTTGGTGAAGAAGGTGACGTTTATACAAGTATCAATGTGTGCATGTGAGGCGGTGTTTCAGGGACAGAGTCAATCACGTTACACACAGATACAGATCACTTCCATTTGTGAATGTGAACCGTCAAGATAGCCAAATCTGATCTGAGTAAAGCCCCCCCCCCCCCCCCCCCCCAACCATTGATATTACATACAGTATGTTTGGCCAAGGGCTATTCAACATTGCTTCATTTGTAAATTTGAAACTAAACAAATGTTCTACTCATATCTTGAGTTAAGTTCATTTTCTTTTACATTTTATTAAAAAACTAATAAAAAAGAGTAGCACTTTTTGAAAGAAATGTAACATAAGAAAGGTAAAGGGCAAATATTAACCATGTAAGCTGTTTATATTGCTTGCAATTTATGTGAAGCAAGCATGTGTAAAGCATTTTAATGTAAAATTGCTTAATTTTGCTGAATTAAATACAAGCAACAAAGTAAACGAGTAACAAAAATCTGAACACCACACAGGGGTTAAGTTAGCATAAATTTAAACATCAAGTATTACAACTAAAGTGGAAGTTGATTTAATTTTAAATCAGCCCAGGGGGAATCACTACACACTGATGGTGAGTGTTACTGTTGGACAGAAACTGTTGGACACACCCAGTATGCAAATAGATTGTGACAGAAGCCAATGGAAAAGAAGCTGTTAATGGCAACAGACTAAACTCAGTTATTATTTAAGTTGGTTCAACTTAAAGATCTCTGTTTGAATGTTCTGAATGTGCCCACAAATGTTCAACTAACTCAAAATAGTTGAGTAATGTTTAGAAATATCCAATTTAATGTAAAACAGACTTAAATCATTTGAGTTCAAACAACGTATGGGTTTACAATACCTACCATACCTACTATTGATACTATATTTTCTTAGTGACTCTAAGAAAAGAGTCAGCCAAAGCGTCTCAACAACAATAAAGATACAGTACAAGAACATGTTATATTATATATTTTTTCAGCACATGCACATTTTTATTTTTTTGTTCGGTAATTTGTTTTCATTAGTATTAATAACTGCTCACATGAATGCACATTAAAAGCTGTATCAGATGTTTGAATGCGGTGTCGGCTAATTATAGTCTTCACCCACACGACCGGAGCTGCTTCTCTCTCTGCTACCACACACTGCAGGAGGTCTGCAGGAGTTTGGTAGGATGATGAACTGCAGATTTCCCACAGCTCAACTGAGGCTGCAAAAATGCAGACAGAGGGAGAATTGTACTCTTATTTTTTTATTTTTAGTTTTTTTTTGCATTGCCTCCTGTAGAACTTGGCCTGTCGCTATACGTATACAGGCAGTTCTCTTCAGTACAGTATAGCATAAATTACAACATCTGCAAAGTACATAGAAAAGTCAATAAAATGCTTATATAATGCATGAAAATAAGAAAGTAATAGATAGATGGATTGAAACAACAAACACTAAATATAAACTTAAAGTAAGTACAAGACAAAACATTAGAACTGCAAGCCTCACAGGCTGCCTCTATAAAACAGCTTCCTTGTATCCTTCTTTAAAGCCCCACTAGGTAGGATTTCCTTGATTTTTGATCTTTTTAAAGAAGTGAAATTACAGCTTGAAACTCACTGCATCGCTGCATTGAGATGTAATAGGTGGAATAGCGGTGCTCTTGTGTCTGTGCCCGAGCTCCTCTGAGCTCAAACCAGACTCTGTAAGTTTTCCGAGGCGGCCGCGACCAACGCTCGCGAGAACTGCGACCTGCTTTCCGACCTTTAGTTCTAACAGTTCTACAAGGACTACTGGACAAGGACTACTTTACAAACTAGCATACAGACACTCTGCCAGAAGCTGGAAAGAGACCGAATATGTCTGTGAAAGCCAGAAAACGAGAAAGAGAAACTAAAATCGGCCTGGAACATTTATTACACTCTGCAACTGTAGGGGGAGCCCACGAGCACAAAATCTCAATCCTACCTAGTGGAGCTTTAAGACCTGCAAAGGTGTCTTTTAGCATTGTTTAAATAAAATAAAATAAAATAAAAATAAAGTGCATTAAAAAGAGGAACTAATATTTAAAACAATCATAATAATAATTTAAATAAAGTAAGATAATAAGATAAGGTACAAAATTAAAGTCCTTTAGTTAAAAGCACTTAAAAAAAGGTTGAGTTTTTAACCTGGATTTGTACACTTCTACATTTGGGGCATTTCTAATATTTTATGGTAGTCTGGAAATGAAGCCAAAATCTTCCGCCATGTTGGCGATCCTGAAACCTGAGTCTGCGCAGTAGAGACCAGAGGAGGGAGAAAGACTGTGGAGAGCAGCCTATTCATTTAAATAATCCCGCCCCTGAGGGCTGCCTCCACAGAGCTATACACAGTCTATGGTCCCGCCCATACAGTCATTGGCCCCACCCCGGCTAGGTGTAACCCAGCCCTTTTACAATAACCACACCTTTTTGAATAGAGGTGAATAACGTTTTAAAAACTTAATTCTGTGGGGATATAAAAAAATTGACAATATAAGCAGAGGTTACACTAGCTGTTGCATTTAAATAATGGAGGTAGAATTACAGTATATTGGAAAAGAACGTGATGGAAAGTTGTCTGTTTTGCCATTGGAACCTATGGGGATTGGTGGGGTTACACAGCTTTCTGCAACCTAACAGCAGGGGGCGCCCGACCTGTGGTGGCTTTCTTTTTTGAGAGACGATGCTCTGTCCAGCTATACACAGTCTATGATTTAAGCAGACTGTGTTTGTCTATTGTCGTGACTTAGATGAAGGTCAGAACACAGTTAATGACCAATTTATGCAGAAATCCAAGTAATCCCAAAGGGTTCACATACTTTTTCTAGCAACTGTATTAACTATGGGACTGTATTATAAAGTGTTACCATGCAGTGCACTGAAAAAAGAATCCCTGTGCTTTAGAATGAATTGTGTGCACTGGTTGGAGCGCGCAGAGTGACGGAGTTGATTTGAGAATGGTTGGAGTTGAACAGGGACGTGGAAGCGGTCAGTGGAGAAGCCGGTGTGTGACGGCCGGAGCTTCCTCGTGAGAGCAGGGCAGCGGCTTGGTGGCTAATTGGAGCGGAGTGGCATTTGGAGAGCGCTGTGTCGCCCGCCTCCGTGCTACCGAGGGCTGCCTCTACCTCCCATCACGCTGCTGTCAGGGAGGGAAACCGACAGCGAGAAAGAGAGAGAGAGAGAGGAAGAGGAAAAGAAAGATGCAAGAACCTCGCTGCGTCTCAACCTTCTTCCATAGTGTGCTGGAAACTTTAGTGCGGGCTGTGGATTGGTAGCAGGGAATGCAGGAGGCAGGTATATATAATGCAGGGTACCGTTCCTCTCCAGATGACGCAAGTGCGGAAAAACCAGCCCCCCGTTTTTTCTCTGCGTCCTCATCAACATGTTCTCATCTCCTGAGGGATGAAGTGTCCTCAACAGCATATTAAACACTGCTTTACGTATCTTTCTTTTAGCTCGAGTAAAGTTTATTCGATGACTCCTTTGAGGGAAAGAACGAGAGATTGCGGGCTCTATTGTACTCCCTGCGCAAGGTGTCATGATACTCATTGCATACTCTTTGCTATCTTACACCCCGTTAACAGCCTATTTTCACACCTTACGCCTATGCTGTTAAAATAGCATCAGAGAATGAACTGTTCTCCCTCCTGCCTTCGGGAAGAAGGTACCGCAGCATCCGGTCCAGCACGACCAGACTCTGCAACAGCTTCTACCCCCAAGCCATCAGACTCCTCAACTGCAGAGACTGAACTGATGGTTTTTCTGTACATGCACACACACTCTTACCCCACTTACCCCAGAAAATGGAAAGCACTAAAAACCCTACTACCTCACTGGACTCTATTGCACACTGTGTAATAGAGGTAATTACTACCTCACTGGTACACTTTTTGCACACTGCATAATTTGCACACTGTCTTGTTATCTATTATTCTTTGTCTGTATTGTGTTGTATTGTCTGTCTGCACTTTTGTACTGTTGCACTATTGTTCTGTCTACACTGTGTTTATGTGCACCATGGTCCCTGGAGGAACGTTGTTTCGTTTCACTGTGTACTCTGTATATAGCTGAAATGACAATAAAAACCACTTTGACTTTGACTTTGACTTTGAGTTTAGGAATATACTGCATCTACGCTGATGGGCGTGGTGGTCTGGAAGTGAGGTGTTCAAGTAAATTTCTGGCGTGTTCATATCTTAGAAGCAGGAAATACAGGTGCGCCACTGACCCATTAAAACCCTGACAACAGTCAACAGTCAGCCGCCCTGTGAAGAAGATAAGATATCAACATGCCAAAGTCAGAGCTCAACTGGCTCTTAAAGTGAATTAAAAACTGCCGGACTGATATTTCACAGTTTATTCCACGTTACGCCCAAAACACACCCATGATTAATTAAGAGTATTAGTTCATGCCTTTTGCACATTTTGACCTACAAGGCATATTTTTGCGATGTTATTATAGCAAAGACACTCTTAAATCAAGCTGCTTGGTTGACGGACTCACCTATAATCCGTTAAAATAGGGCCCTTTGAGTTTTATTAAAAAGTTTTTTTATGCATTTTGTCAATGACAATTTTGTATTTGTATTTGAAAGGCTCTAATATCTAAATTTCCTTTATGCCTGGATTAAAGTTTTACCAAAATAATAGGAATCCCTGTCACATTTAAAGATTTCATTAATTTGAGCAAACTATTTCTTTTATTCAATGCTCCTTTCCCTCTGAGCTTAGTAGTGTGGATAAAATTAGTTTGCTCAAAGTAAAAAATCGTACGCTCGAATTAAGGAAATCGATTGCTCAAATTCAAAACATCGTTAGCACAAATTGCAAAGTGTTCACTCGAGTTAAAGAAAATATGAGCACAAACTGCTGTTTCGTTGGCTTGATTTTTTTTTTTTTTCAGTTTTTTTTCCCCAGTATCTTCCCAATTTATGAGGTCAATTGCCCAACCCACTTATTAGGACTCCCCCTATCACTAGTGATGCCCCAACACACCAGGAGGTGTGTTGGGCCTCCTCTGGTACAAGTGAAGACAGCCACCGCCTCTTTTCCAACTCCTGCTGCTGATGCCGCATTGCCGAGTAGCATCACAGCACGCTATTCGGAGGAAAGCGCAGCGACTCGGTTCTGATACATCAGCTCACAGACGCTTTGTGCTGATCGACATCACCCTTTGAAGTGATGTGGGGAAAGAGAGCCATCTACCCACCCAGAGAGAGAGCCAGGCCTATTGTGCTCTCTCAGGGCTCCGGCAGCTACATGATGGCAAGCTACATGATCTCCTGATTGTAGTGGCAGCACTTAGTCTGCTGGAGCACTCGGAGTTTCTTGATTTAATTCATTTTTATCCACTGCCCCTGTTGGGCTTCGTACATTTCAGTGTTTTTCGTACATTTCAGTGTCAAATTCATTGTCTGAATTTGCTGACATTTTTTTTTTTCAAATTTGCTTTTTATCAACATGCTTTTTACATGTGCTGGTGTGTCTCTGAATTTGCTGGCATGCTTTTTTTTATATTATGGCATATTTTTACATTTTTGAATTTGCTGTTGTTTTTTCTTTCTTTTTTTTTTTTTTTTTGATTTGTTAAGGTGTTTTGCACTCACAGGCCGTACTGTTGAATAGCGCTGGAAATTGAGACATAAAATCTCTCTTTCTCTCTCTCTCTCTCTTTCTCTTTCGCTCTCTCATTCTCTCGTTCGCTGAGGCGTCTCAATTAAGCATGACCTGTGCAGCCTTCCGGAGAGCTGCACTGATAGTAATCAATAACGGGGATCAATTGGCCGGCCGCCTCTCTCTTTCTCTCTCTCTCTCTCTCTCTCTCTCTCTTCGGCTCGCTCACCCCGGCCTGGCGCACCCCTGCCTCCCCCGAGGCGTCTGAAGCACCTATCAGCTTCACACAAATGTCACAAACGCCATCAATTGACTCGAATGGATATTCAAAGTGGCCGCGGCTTTGCTCTTCAATCACTTTCTAATTAGATGTGCCGTATCTGAGAGATGGTACGAGGATCTGGAGAGAGCGCGGGCGAGAGAGAGAGAGAGAGAGAGAGAGAGAGGATAAGAAGGTGCAAATAGCCTCGCACGTCCCACTTCTCACTCCCCACTGTGATGCTACTGATCAGGATGGCTGAGGCATTTAGGAGGAGGGCACTCTATTATTAACCGCTCAGATCCACTCGCAGCTTTGAAAGTGAGCAAAAGGCCAGAGGAGCGAGCAGAGAGAGAGAGAGAGAGAGAGAGGAAACATTAGTGCCAAAACTCCACACACTAAACAAACTTGCACGGATTACACACACACACACACACATATATACATACAACTTAGCATAGCATGAAGTTACTTATAGAAACAGCCTGGAAAAACTGCTAAACTGCTCTCTAAAGTTTTTACTCAGAATGCTGTAACTCCAAGTTCTACCAGGAGACTCCAGAACAGAATGTAAATCTGGGAGTACCACAAGGATGTTGCCTTGGGCCATTATCATTTTCTTTATACATAAATGACCTGCCTTTAGAGTTGGATGAAGCCAGGCTGCTCTTCATGCATCAGCTGCCACAGTTACTGATCTTTCTAACAGGTTGTATAAATAACTAAATGTTAGTAACAAAGTGGATCAGTGACAATCAACTAATACTAAATATACCAAAAACAAAAAACATTATAATTGGGTTGAAATCAGTTGGATAAACAGAGTGTAATTTAAAAACACATGGAGAGACAATTGAACAAGTTCAAAATGTGAAATCATTATTAGTTATAATAGACAATAAAGTATAATGGGGAAAACTGATTGAGAACTTTGTAACAAAAATGGGAATATTTTTTACACAGAAAACATAAAAAAATAGTCATTTACATTTTACATTTAAGGTATTTAGCAGACGGCCTTATCCAGAGAGACTTACAGCAGTGCTTCAATGTTACTTCAAATATCAAAAGCTAGTTTGTAGACTAGGATCAAGAGATACACAGAGCTTGATCATGTTTAGAAACCTTTTTTTTATTATTATTAGTTTAGGAACTCTTTAAAAAGTTGAGTCTTCAGTCGACGTTTGAAGACAGCGAGTGACTCTGCTGTTCTGACATCCAGTAGAAGTTCATTCCACCACCTTGGTCCTGCAGCACAGAGAAGGGTCTGGATGTTTGTTTTCTGTGGGTTTTAAGGTTTTGATGGAGGTTCGAGCCGAGCCGTGCTGGAAGCTCTAAGAGCTCTTGGTGCAGATCTGGCTTTGACCATCATTGCCATCAAGTATGAAGGAGCCGGTCCGTTTTTTGCCTTGTAGACCAGAGTTAGGGTTTTGAATCGGATGCGGGCGGCAACAGGAAGCCAGTGGAGGGAACGCAGCAAAGGAGTCACATGACTGAACTTCGGAAGTTTAAAGACGAGTCGTGCTGCCGCATTCTGAATTAGTTGTAGTGGTTTTGGTAGCTCGCAGTGGAAGAGCAGCCAGCAGGAAGTTGCAGTAGTCTTGAGACTTGACAAGAGACTGCACAATCCTGCATTAGCTTTAATGCACAATCCTAAGTTTTATCCAACCTAGATTACTGTGCAGCAGTGTGGTCAATTGCAGCAAAAAACATTTAACAAAATGACGAAATACTGATAATGCAGAATATGGCAGCAAGAATGGCTTTATGGTGTCCATACAGAACAAACATAAATAAAATGCACAAGGAGCTAAAGCGGCTGAAGGTTGAAGATTGTGTGAAGGTTTAGAGCAGGGGTGTCCAATCTACGGAGGTATTTTAGAAATAGAATGAAAGTTGGCCCGCTGTTAAGCAGGCTTTTATAATGTGAGATTTAAAGTTTGAACGCTAGGTGTCAGAAACAGGCCAAAGAGTCTAAAAGCGGAGAGGGTGCGCATTTCTAGTGCAGAAAATCGGGCCAAAGAGTCTAAAAGCGGAGAGGGTGCGCATTTCTAGTGCAGAAAATCGGGCCAAAGAGTCTAAAAGCGGAGAGGGTGCACATTTCTAGCGCAGAAAAACGGGGCAAAGAGTCTAAAAGCAGAGAGGGTGCACATTTCTAGCGCAGAAAAACGGGCCAAAGTGTCTTAAAGCGGAGAGGGTGCGCATTTCTAGCGCAGAAAAACGGGCCAAAGTGTCTAAAAGCGGAGAGAGTACGCATTTCTAGTGCAGAAAAACGGGACAAAGAGTCTAAAAGCGGAGAGGGTGCGCATTTCTAGCGAAAAAAAAAACGGGCCAAAGAGTCTAAAAGCGGAGAGAGTGCGCATTTCTAGCACAGGAAAACGGGGCAAAAGAGTCTAAAAGCAGAGAGGGTGCGCATTTCTAGCGCAGAAAAATGGGCCAAAGAGTCTAAAAGCGGAGAGGGTGCGCGTTTCTAGCGAAAAAAAACAGACCAAAGAGTCTAAAAGCGGAGAGAGTGCGCATTTCTAGTGCAGAAAAACGGGGCAAAGAGTCTAAAAGCGGAGAGGGTGCGCAGTTTTAGCGCAGAAAAAGGGGCCAAAGAGTCTAAAAGTTGCCGTAATTAAGGAGTTTAATATTAAGAGACATCATGAAATTAAACATCAATTTGAAAAATCTTAGTTTACACAACACTGTCAAAGATAAATATAGTATGTCAAGAAAAATGGTGTGTAAATGAAATAATCAGGAAAAATGTATTATTTCTCATTCTGGCCCCCAACAAAAAAAGTTTGGACACCCCTGGTTTAGAGCAAACCTTGTGGGACTCATAAAGAACACTGTTGACCTAAAATATCCAGTGGGCCTTTATGATCAATAAAAAAAATAAAAGAGAAACTAATACTACCAGATACTGAACCAAAAATTACTTTAAACCACCACGAGCTAAAACCAATTACATGAGTCATTTACAGAGTCATTATAGAGTGAAACTGCTTGCCTGATCCACTACTCAACACTAATAGCAAAACGAGGTAAAAAAAAATAAATAATAAAAAACATTACCTGAAGGTCATGGATGATAGATGGATATAAAACATATAGAAGTATTGAGTAAAGTAAAGTATTTTTTTTTTTGTTATATGCATTTAACTATGACGTGTAATTTATTTAGTTGGACCTCAGGAAGAATAGCAGCTAATGAGGATCCAAATAAAACAACAAAACAATAAAATCAATAAACATACGAAAAAAAAACCTTTTAGTCGTCAGTACCAGTCAAAAGGTTTGGACACACCTTAAATATAGAAATGAAATATTTTATTTTTGTAATTTTTAAAAATTAAAATAATTAAAAGTTTACTTCAACAAGCATAGGCGTAGGAACCGGGGGGGATGGGTGGGACATGTCCCACCCAATATTAGAAACAGGTGGATTTGTCCCCCCCAAAAATGATATCAGTTCGCTCAGGTCAGCTGTACTATTAATGAGGAGACAGACCGGACCAATCACGGAGCCGGTTCAGGTATTAAGTCACGCCTCTCAGTAGAAACAGCCAATCAGCTTGCTGGTTTTGCGGCGCGCGGAGCAGAGGCAGTTTGCTGTTGGGGAAGCCCCGCCCCCTCGCTGTGAGATTTAGCAGCGGGATCGGGACGCAGCAGCTTCAGCTGATTTTAAAACAGATCTGGATATACGGAGATTTTTCTAAAAGAAAGGTAACGATAGGCTAACCACTTCAACTGTGATGATATGTTTCTGATAGCTGGTTAAAAATACACGTCTCTGAATCAGCACACAGTTTAAACCCACTGTGATTAATAAACTGCAGCTGTGTTAGTGTGTAAGCTTATCTTTGGAATTAGCTAGATTGGGAGTCAGGGTTAAAGGAAAAAAATAAAATATATATGTAATGTTTCCCTGTACCTGATCAGCTAATCACTTTAATTTTCAAACTGTTTATTCATTTAGGATTACAGGACTTACTGTGAGCTATAATGAACGAAACTTGATTTAACTAACTAGTTATCTAGAAGCTGGATGTAGATGATCGCCAGAATTTCGTACAGTACTTTAAGTTGGTAGTTTAAAGCAGTTACTTAACCCCGATCACTGCCCTAAACTAGTGTTTTCCACCTGATCAGCTAATAAACAGTAATTTACTGAGTTAACCTGTTAAAATCCTTTAGCCCCCTATGGAGCCTAAATTAATCATGTATATCCACCAGAGGAAGCTCTAGAATATGCAGAACAGTTTTAATATGCAGTAGAATATATAAGAACTGGGTTGAGAAACACTGCTGTAACGTGACTTCTGTTCATTTGTATTTCACAGTAAGACCACATGTCCTGATGTTTATAAAAATCTCTATGAAACTTAAAGTTACATTCTTTTACATAAAAGGACACCATCTTAAGAAGAGCTCTCAGTAAAAAAAAAAAAAAAGCGCAGGAGAAAATGTAAATATACAACAGAATTGACATGCCAATACATAATAATAATAATAATAATAATAATAATAATAATAATAATAATAATAATAATAATAACAATAATGATAATCTGTTATATTATTTTAAATATTAGGTGATAACTCAGACATTGCTTGCATAATTTTTCTAACAACAGTAGCTGTAATGTGGAGTAACATGTTTAGGTTGTAAAATAAACCTTATAATAATAATTTACTTTTAATTAAAAGTAATTTCCACAAATGTTGTTCTAGGAAACTATTGGGTGGGCTTGGGTTCATATTGGCAAATGTGTCCCCCCCAATATCAAGCCCGCTCCTACGCCCTTGTCAACAAGACTTACAAGGGTCCCTTATTTTACAATTCAGATTAAATGGTAAGTGTGATAATGTGTCTGATAATGTGTGTAATAATGAGTATTTTTGAATTGCTGGGCTTATTTATTTGTGTGTAGCGCGTCTTTCTCTGCGCCGCTTATTGGAGACATGGCGCTTCTGAACCATTTCAAAGTCTTGAAATATTCAATCATAAAATAAATTGATTTCAAACAATAGAACAAAAGAAAAACTCAGCCAGCATGAAATAACATCCTGGAAAGAAATGCGGGTGATTTTTGATCCCTGTTCCAGAAAAAAAAAACCTTCCTACAAATTGCGTAAGTTAAATTTTGGACTATTTGTCACACGTCATATTTTTGATGTTTGATGTTAATGAATGGTGTAACCTTCTATGTTTCACACAAACGTCTTTTATTTTAGGCACTTGCGTCACTGCTGCCTTTTTTATGTGTCTGTTCACTGTCTTTCTATCACCCCCACTATCTCTATCTCTCTCTCTCTCTGTCTTCTCCTTCTTCTCCTATTAGGTATTCTCTCTTATGAGAGGTGTGTAGCTGGCACACGTTTCCTTCGCCTCACTCCTATGCTTAGTGTCCGTCCTCTGGCCAAGCGCACGCACACACACACGCACGCACACACACACACACACACACAGGGCTGTCATGGAGCACGCCTGTGCTGTCACTGGCGAGGGTAATGCCTCATTAGGCTCGGCGTGGACCGTGCCCGGCTGACACAGTAGCCTGCCCTGTCTGTCTGCCCCTAATTGGATCATCTCGGGCTCTGCGCGCGGGGGGCAGGCCGAGCCGGTGGGCACAGGGGTTTGGATCCCCTAGAAACAAGGACGGGAAGCTCCACTGAACCTTCAGGGAACTGATGGGCAGATTCCATTAAAGGGAATACAGCACATACCCCTAGCAGCTACTTTTACCAGTAAAGCTACAAATCGTATTGCAGTAGACACTGTGTGGACAGTAGCATTGGAACACCTAATCCATCCAATCCATTATTTCTTTAAAATTATTAAAAATTATTGAAAGGAGTTTTTTCAGCATATACTGGAGTATCTGTCTCTACTGTCCACAGAAAATAAAAACTTTCTACTAGATTTTAAAGCATTGCTCTGAGGATTTGTTTGCATGCAATGACAACACAATACAATACAATACAATATACAGCTCTGGAAACAAAACAAAAAAGACCACTTAAAAATGATGAGTTTCTTTAATTTTACCAAATTGAAAATCTCTGGAATATAATCAAGAGGAAGATGGACGATCATAAGCCATCAAACCAAGCTGAACTGCTTGAATTTTTGCACCAGAAGAGGCATAAAGTTATCCAAAATCAGTGTGTAAGACTGGTGGAGAAAAAAAAACATGTGATTGAAAACCAGGGTTATTGCACCAAATATTAATTTCTGAACTTCTTTCTAAAAAGTTATGACTACGAACTTGTTTTCTTTGTATTATTTGAGGTCTTTATTTCGGCCATTTCTCATTTTCTGCAAATAAAAGCTCTAAATGACAATATTTTATTTTGGAATTTGGGAGAAATGTTGACCGTAGTTTATAGAATAAAACAAAAATGTTAATTTTACTCAATCGTAAACCTATAAATAGCAAAAACAGAGAAACTGATTCAGAAACTAAAGTTGTCCCTTAATTGTTTCCAGAGCTGTAGTTAGTGAGGTCAGGAACTTCTCAAGAATTATATTGAGCACCATCATTCCAGAGAACATTCAAGTTCCACTGCTCCACAGCTCAATGCTTGTTCTGCACAGTTCTCACACCTCCCATAAAAATCTAGTTTGTACAGTCTATTTGTATTGGCAGATCCACGTATCCTGACAAAAGCTGTAGCAAGATTTATTTCTAAGACTTGTTTCAAGATTTAAGGGGGTTTAGTACATTTTTGGATTGTTGGAGGCTTCCTTACACATTACATCAAATTATGTTCTGGACAGTTGAACAGATGATTACTAATTGTTTACTAATTGAGATTTTTTTAAAAACCTTCCCAGATTCATCTGCATCTACTGCACATCCTTCTTTCTGAAGACCTCAGAGAGCTCTTTGTATCTCGCCAAACTAATGTCTGTGGTTTAAATAAGACAGACTCCTCCAAGAACCTCTCTAACTATGGTCAACTGTAAGATTAGAGATATATATTAGCTCTTTGGCCATGCGTTCACATATATGACCAGCTAAATTGTTAAGATACAGTACCACGTTGGTATACAGTAAATAGTCCTATTTGAGTAATGTTCTAATCTATATCATGGCAAGAACTACTCAACTGTGCAAAGAATAGAATTATTAAAAACATTATGATGAAAATGGATCAGGATAAGGTCACTTAGGGCGTTTTCACACCTGTAGTTGGTTTCTTTGGTCCGAATCAGTTGATGAGTTTATTTACTTGAAGCATTTTCTCCCTCTGTTTGGTTTGACACTGATCATTTGCCTCTGCGGCTGTGAGCAGTGAACACAGCACAGACCGTGCATGTTAACAGCATGGAGCAGCAGAGACAGTGTTTGTTCATAGATGTGGTTCATACATTTAGTGTTAACTGGCTAATTAATCAGATTGAACTGTGCTTTATCAGCAGATTAGCTTAAATAAAAGGAGTATATTTAATAGCTGTGTCGGATCAAGACCGGATTATGTTCTCACCACAAGCGAAGTGCTCTTGAGTTCATTTGGATTGCACTCAGGTGCGGATCGAAAGAACCGGACCGAGACCACCTAGAGGTTTTGCGCAGATGTTTCCAGTTACAGCAGGAATCAGGCTTTTAATCCCAGAAAAAATCTGTTATTTAGCTTTTAAAAGGCCATTTAAATGCTTAATTATTGCTGTTTAGCTTGAGATTTAAGTGTCCGGATCTCTGTTGTAAGACAACGTGCAGGTTGGCCTAGTGCTGTCACGGGTTCCTGCATTGTTTAATAACGCAATATATATCGCAGAAAACAAAAACTTTTAACTAGACCAAATAGTGCTGGTGTGAAAACGCCCTAAATGCCCCAAGTTCATCAGAGTTACCAGCCTCGGAAACTTCAAGTTAACAGCACCCCAGATAAGAATCACTTAAATATTTACAGAGTATTTTGGGGTTTTTTTTTTTACATTTTTAAGTTGCTACATGATTCCTAATGTCTTCCTTCCTAGTCTGGATTAGTTGAATTAGGTGTGTGTTGGGAGAAGAGAAAGCCATAAAGGTGGAGGGCAGGGGGGTCTCCAGGGTCAGGATTGAAGAACCCTGGTCTAGATGATGCTCATCCTGTGCTGATGACAGGTCATTTGCCAAAGACTTCAAATTAAAGACTTTTATAACAACCTGTTACTATCCGTTAAAAGTTTTTCCTTTGTTTCCAGGTTTTTTCCCGATTTTTTGTGTTTAAGTGTGTGTTTTATATGTTTGTGTGACAGACAGACAGACAGACAGAAAGACAGATAGATAGATAGATTCCCACAAACATTGTTCACACTCTTCATGCTACCATGTCACTCTCACAGCCTTCATGCTACCATGTGATTCAAGATACAGGCCTGTAGTCACATTTCTGATCATTACCATGTGATTGGTAGCTATAAGGAGTGGCTAAACAAGAGAGAGCTGGAATATGAATCTGAGAGAGAGAGAGAGAGAGAGCGAGAGATAAAGTGGCAAGAGAAGGAAAGGAGAAGACAAATGTCTTGTGCACTCATTGTAACCAAATAGGTCAAGTGGAAGAAAGGATGAGAGAGAAATGAATTATGAACACAACTTTGCACTGGGCGTCCAGAGTGAGTGCTAGGAAAGAGAGAGAGAGAGAGAGAGAGAGAGAGAGAGAGAGAGCGAGAGAGAGAGAGAGCAAGGGAAGCGGAACAAGGGCAGGATAGCAAGGGGTGAAAGAAAGATGGAGAGAAGGAAAAGAGCTTTTCTGAAAGAGTCACCACAAGCTCCCAGACAGCACTGGGGCTTAGAGGGATAATGCTGGTAGAACCAGAGACACTGAAGAATTGTGACCAGTCCACTGAGTCAGACTGTGTTTCTCTCTCTTTTCTTTCTCTCTCTTTCTCTTTCTTTGTCTTTTGCACTCCTTCTTTCCACGTCTTTTTCAACGTTTCTTCTCAAGGGCACATCTCATCTTGTTCCTTGTAATGGAGAAAGTACAAAGAACAGATTTAAAGTACTTCATAAACCTAATTTATTACCTAGGCAATCATTTCTACATTTCTGAAAACAAGAATTTCTCTGTATATTTGCTGGCAACAAAAGTGAATACAGGATTTTTTGCACTATAAGGCGTAACGGATTATAAGGCGCACTATCAATGGCTGAGGCTGGAGCATTAGCATTAGCATTAGCAGCTACATTAAGGAACCCTGAGTGCTCTGGTAAGCCAGAGTGATATTAGCTAGCGGTGCGTCCCACATAGCTTGTTTTAACACGGTAAATGCGCAGGCTACAATCCGAAATACTTCTCTTTGAACGACGAAAGAGCTAGCGTGGTTAGCATCTAATGCTAATGGTGCTTCAACAGTGCTTGCTAGAGTTAGCAGTGTTTCAGGTTGTCTTCATGTTTGTGTTACCTTCTGGCTCTCTCCTTTCCTTTTAATTTGGCTCTTATAGTCAGATCTGCCATAGTTTTTTAGTCATACATTTTTTGTTTGTTTCCCATCTCTGCACCTTTTTCTGAGTTCATTTCTTCAATCTTGTCTATTAACTTGCCACAGTTCTTGTGCATATGGTCCATATGGTCCTTTTTCCTAAGACTTTGATTTTGCAAAGATTGCTACTCAGGTGAAGGCAGTGTACTCCCTGGTGGAAAAAAATATATATATATACTTAATTAATTAAAACATATTGAGAAATGTCTAAGTATGCTGTAAATATACTAACAGATTTATTTATGTACTTACTTAAAATATATTAAAAGTACATCAACATTTTGCTTTCATCAGATGTTTGAAAATCATCTTTGATCATACTTTAAAAAAAGTACAATACAGTGTACTTAAAAAATAGACTACTATGAAGTACACTTTTAGTTTAAAGTAATTAAATATACTTCCAAAATACTTATTTCCGAATATACCTTTGTACATTTTTAGCAAAGCAACTGTTACAGTATTTCACTTAAAAGAACAATGTATACAGTATAGTATACAGTATATTTAAAATATATTTTTATACCCAACAACGTGTACTAGAAGTGTGCTACTTACAAAAGACAGGAACAAGAAGCATATTTGTACATATTTGTATCACATATTTTTAACATTAATTCTTAGTACATTTCTAATATACTCGTGTATAATAGTAATACAGTTGTAATACTCTGTAAGCACATTTACATTTATAAATATGGGGTTACATACATGAAGTAGTGTGTTTAAACGTTATTTAAGTATATTTAAAATAGTTCCATTTTAGTACAGTTAAGTACACTTAGCACAATTTAATTTACTGTAATTAAAGTATAATAAGTACAAAAATGGTGATTCAGCAGTGCTAGCCGGGGTTAGCAACAGGTTGCAGGCCAATAATATTCACCTCTGAATGGGAAAATAGCGGTTAGCAGCTAATGCTAATGCTACTCCAGCCCCAGTGTTGGAGAACTAAACTGAATCTCCTGTATAACACTGTACTTCAGCAGAGTGGCTTTACTGCTCCTTATATAACCTGACTGGTAGATTTTATACATAAGGTGCACTAAATAAAAGGCACACTGATGATTTTTGGGAAAAACATTTCTAAGACTGATTTTGCAAAGGTAGCAACTCTAGTGAAGGCAGTGTACTTTTAATGATGTAGTCGTTAGATAAACTGACAGAATCATCTAATTTGATAGTATTTGGATTGGTAGAAAGATCAGACATTCTTGTGAATGTTTATAAATGCTGGAAAAGTCAGCTTTATGTAATATTTCCTTTTTAAATAACTCATTTAATCATTACATGTTGGAGGTCAGCCTTAGAAAACATAATATCACACATCGCAAAATATAAAAGTGTCCTTTAAAATGGAGATCCATGCAATGAGTTTTAGGGGTGATTATGTATTGTATGACCCAATGTTCTGTTTTTGACAATCTTCCTCAGTTTTTTTCACACAAACTCTCCTAATGTGGAGTTCTGATCTCTCTCCTTTTCACAATCCCTTCCAAACGATTATCACCTCTAATAAGCTCTATATCGGACCGCTGCCCCCCCGTTGCTTTCGTGCTTTTTTAACATGTTTTCGCACTCTCTCTCTCCCAAAAAAAGAAAAGTTTGGCACTCAAACTTCCCCCAACTTGCTGTTGGCAGCCTATGTGCTCACTCTGTGCCAGTGACTAATACCACCATCACTTTCTGAGGGGCGTCACTGACCAGACTGACCAAAACTCTCACCCACAGACGCGATGTCACTTCGGCCGGCCGCTGACGTGCCGGACATGTGTCCGTGGGGACGGAGTGTCAACACACACCAGTCAACACACTCCGCCGTTCCTTAAGGACAGCAAACAAAGCAGCGTGAGGGGACAGCGAGCGCGAGGCCATGCCAGCGCAATCTCCACTTTATTCATTACTGCGGGCGGCAGACGGACGGACAAAAGCCAACGTCCAGCCAGCTTCCTCCACTCCTCCAACAGACAACTCTCAGAGGGATCACAGCAGAAACCTAGAGGTGAAAAGTCTGGAACACGCAGTTATAATAATAAAATTACACTGAAGAATAACATTTTCCCCCATTAATTTAATCCCTGCCAATTCTAACCCACTCAACACAGTTCTACCACTGTTGGGAGTTAGCATGTGCTAAAGATTAGCATGTACCTTCCATGTAATTTTACGCCTGCTAGCTCATTGGAGTTCAACATACTTGGAGTAGAACACTAATTCCCATTTCTACTTTTACGATTCCGGAAGCAAGCGTGTTAGTTAAAATATTTAATGTTGAACAAAAAATACATGTACAGTATAATATAAAGATGTTATATAGAAACAATCTTTTCTAGATGAGGTCTTTGGCGTAGGCCAGGTCTTGAAACATCTGGACTTTTTTTCTTTCTTTTCTTTTTTTTTATAATTTTATTTCAAAATTTTACCCTATTTTCTCCCCAATTTACATGGCCATTTACCCAACCCACTCATTAAAAACTCCCCCTGTCACTAGTAATGCCCCAACACCAGGAGGGTAAAGACTAGCACACGCCTCCTCCGATACAAGTGAAGTCAGCCACCGGCTTTTTTTGAGCTACTGCTGATGCAGCATTGCTGAGTAGCATTACAGCGCACTCGGAGGAAAGCGCAGCGACTCGGTTCTGATACTCCAGCTCACAGACGCCTTGTGCTGATCGACATCACCCTTTGGAGTGATGTGGGGAGAGAGTGCCATCTACCCAACCAGAGAGAGAGCAAGGCCAATTGTGCTCTCTCGGGGCTCCGGTAGCCGATGGCAAGCTACATGAACAGGATTCGAACAGGCGAGTTCAAATTTTTCACCGTTACAAAAAACATTAAAAAGTGTGTAAACACAATTTTTAAACTATAAAAAACACATTTGGCAAAACCATGGAACTCATTGTAACCAATACCATGTATAGATATTATTCAGTGTTTTGTGTGTTTTGTTGAAGTACTTAAGTGACATTATTGCCACATTTGTGTAAAAACACCTAGGGCTATTTTAAACTAAACTTTTGCTTTTGAACTTTGCTCTCTCTTTCTCTGTTGGTCTCTCATCACCCGCCAATCAGCAACTGTCAGTGAGAGGATGCCCACTCAGACACAAATCAAAAACTGTCTGTCTAACTGTCTGTCTCTCTCCATGTTAGACCACAAGCACTCAAATGCATACAAAAACATCCAACAAATCAAACTAGGGAGAAGACAGAGTACTGGTATATAAAAAAAAAAACATAATGTGATGCCAAACCAGTCAATTAAGATCCATTGATACATGGGATACATTACGTAACTTCATTATAGCATTTTACTGATGGGTGTACAGAATTAATTGTGTCATTTTAACACATTTCATTAATAATAAAGCGGCACAAAATACTGAAAAATATCTCTGAAAAAAAAATCTGTATATAACCAGCCAACATGTAAAAATATTCCCGCTTTATGAAAATGGATCTGAATAAAATGCAAGAAATTCTAAAACATTTTCTGAAAATCTCTAAATTTTTTGATTCACATTTTTAGCACATTTTCTCCCAACATGTAACTGATGGATCTGTTTACACCAATAGACCAATTTATTAACAGTTTAATTACCTGAACAGCAGTGCTTAATTGGATGAAGGAGATGTGTTTGATAGAAACCTGCCCTGGTGAAAAAAAAATATATACTTAATTGCACTTAAAACATATTCAGAAATGTAAATGTTTAAGTATGCTGTAAATATAAAAAAATATTCTATAATAAAGATTATGCTTTCATCATACTTTTTAAAATGTACTATATAGTGAATTTAAAATAAATAGACTACTATGAAGTACACTTTTTGTTTAATGTAATTCAATATACTATTCAATATACTATTCAATATTATTTCTAAATATACTTTTGTACATTTTTAGCGAAATGTGTTAAAAACAACTGTTACAGTAGTTCACTTAAAGTACAATGTATCATGTACCTTTTTAGAAAGTAAATTAAATTACTACAACTAATAAAAAAAAACATTTAAGTAAATTTGGAACACACTAAAAATTGTAGTACAGTATATTACAATATATTTTATACCCAATGAAGTATACTAGAAGTGTGCTACAAGAAACATATTTGTACTCTAATGTAAACAGAGCACATATATTTAACATCAATTCTTAGTGCATTCCTAATATACTCAGTGTATAATAGTGATACAGTTGTAATACTCTAATAAATAAATGTATTATAATTTTACTGTAAGCTTATTTAAAATAAGGGCTTACATACATGAAGTAGTAGTATGTTTAAATGTTACTTAAGTATATTTAAAATAGTTTTACATTTAAGTACAGTTAAATACACTTAGCACAATTTAAGTAAGACTTTTGTACTATTTTTATACTGTAATTAAAGTATAATAAGTACAAAAAAATATTGTTTCATTTTAGCACTCTTTAAATATACTGGTTAATAATGTGGATACAAACAACTTTAGTGCACTATAGCATAATAATGCTTAGTATATTTTAATCCACTTTTTTCACTAGTAGGGTGCTCAGAAGGTGAGTTTGAAGACTGAGCTTTTGTTAGATTTTATATTCTTTCACATTTGTTGAAGAATCAAGGTCACTGCAATATAATGAAGTGTCTGTGGTGTAATGGTGGCTGGGAGCTGAGTGAGCAGAACAGCATTACAAATTGGCACTATTTAATCTGCACCTGCAGATCAATGTGTTACAATGCACTAACATGTTTTTTACACCTCCACCTGTTACATAATGAAAGAAAGACTACAGAGAAGACCAAGGTAAAGTCTACTGTATCTTTATCTGAGGAAAGACTTTAACGCTTACTGTACGTTCACACCGAACGCGATAAAATCGCTCTGTGTCGCCTGTCCAACAGGCGATGAGTCGCTTGGGGGCGTGTCTCACTTGGCTCACTTTTCCAAATACCTCACATACAGAAACAAGGGTTCAGCCTATCTACACACAACATTAAACAGTCCTACAGACGTTTCACAAACAATACATCTTCATATCTTTTATAACTATTATTAAGTACAATCATTTAACATAATTATTTCATATTACAATAAATGCTTTTACTTAAATATAATACATTTTTTTTCCTTAATGTAGTAAATCATTAATTATATATAATATATATAAAATCATTAATATATATCAATTATATATTATATATCTTAATTTATATATGTCACGTCTGGTGCTGTTAGCTCCTCTGTCCCTTCCACATCCAGCTCTAACGGAGGTTCTCAGGTCAACAACTACATTACCCAGAATGCACCACCCGCTGACATCACGCACTCACCTGATCATGTGACACCTCACCTGCTTCCTCCAGGAAGTCCCGAATACTGATTACTGGCACTATATAAGAACACTCCACACAAACACCCACGCCGCGTATTGTAGGTTCTCCTCTTTACAAAGCGTTACTTTATCTCTTGTCTCAGTTTATCTTGTGTATGACCTTGCTTTTGTTTTCTCGACGCCGATTATTGCCTTTGCCCCTGATATTGGATTGCTTGTGTATTACCTGGACTGTGTTTTCACTACTGCCTCTTGGATTACCTCTGACATTGGATCTCTCGTGTATGAACTCTGGACTGCTTATCGTTTACGTTTTTGCATCAC
Source organism: Astyanax mexicanus (assembly GCF_023375975.1). Classification (NCBI taxonomy): domain Eukaryota; kingdom Metazoa; phylum Chordata; class Actinopteri; order Characiformes; family Acestrorhamphidae; genus Astyanax; species Astyanax mexicanus. The sequence continues at coordinate 21,537,868 of NC_064426.1, read as the reverse complement.
CTCTGATACTGCTTGCCCCGTGAACGACCATTGGACTGTTTCCTGTTTACGGTATTGCCTCTTACTATTATTACATGTATTTTATCTACATCTGCACGTGTCTGTATTCTGTACCCAACCATGACAATATACATTTATATATTTAAAATAATTTAAAATATTGTTAACTTAATGTAATAAATAATTCCTTGGATGTAATTAATATGTTTGCTTAAATATAGTAAATCATCCTCTTGATTTAATAAACAGTATTTCTCTTAATTTAATGAATAATTTCCTCAGTTTTAATAAATTGTTCTGTTAATGTAATAAAAAAATCTCTCAGTTTTAATTAAATCATTCCAAATTTCATAAAAATTTCCCTCAGTTTTAATAAATCGCTACGTTAAATTGAATAAATACTTTCTTCAGTTGTAATAAATCGTTATGGACCGCCCCAGAAAAGGAAGACCGAGAGTTACCAGACTCACAACCACAAGTTAACAGCATCTCAGATAAATATCTAAATGTATTTTGGTTTGTTTAGCATTTTTTATGTGTACTTCCTGTTTCTCTCTGTGTTTTTTTATAGTCTGGATCACATTAGTACTAATTTTCCAATGTTTTTAAGACTATTAGTGCACTTTGTGAGCGTTTGTGTCATTATAGCAATAAATATTGCTCTGCATCGTAAAAACGCCTTTAACCTTTAGAACCCCATTGACGCAACTTTCGTCAAAAATCGTGCATCGTATATACAGCTTAATTACTCAGGAATGCGTCAACGAACCAACATGGTTCATACATTGTGACAAACAGGAAGTCCTATTGTTTCTAAAAATAGCACTGACCTTACGCTGAACTGAAGTGTTTCTGAAAAAAACTATTGTTAAATACACCTCAATACACCTGAATAGGCTTACCTTCATATTTCCATGCATTATTGTTTCATTAAAAGCAGCTGATAGTAAAAATCCAGTGTACTAAATCTAAATATTGGCCATATTGGCCCAAATTACTTAAACTATTAGCCTGCTATGGCTGTCAAGGTCTTAGCTTTCTGCTTCCTAGAGGTGGGAATATCAAGATAAAGATGTCCCTGCATGCGTTTCTTCTATATATTTTTTGGTTTATCCTGTTTATTTTGGGCTTAGTCTAACTGTTAAACACTCTTATTAGTACCAACAACAGTGTCCATCTGGGGGAAACCTTTTGTCTATGAAGATGGCCAGCAAGACATATTCTTCTTGAAAGATGTGGCTAGTCAGGGTACTGCTAGCCACCATGATAGCACTAGCTCTGAAGTGCTAACACCAAGCTACATTAGAGCTGATTGATGCTATCAGGTCAGTGTCTCGTGCATGCCATCTGCCATTTTGATGGAGTTTCCAATGTCTGTTTCTCAGCTGCAAACGAAATTTTCTAACAACGAAATGAAATTGAGGAACTGGATTCTGCTCTGACGACACTGGACTGCATTGCACAAGGAAAACAGGTCCAGGCGCCGAAATAAAAGAGTGGTGGGGCTCCCAGAACAGCTTGAAAAAAGTAATCCTATTGCTTTTTTGGTATCTGATCTAACCAAGGTTTTCGAGGAGGATAGTGTCCATCGTAAACCAGCCCCCCACCCCAACCAAATGCCTGATATGGCCCTAACATAATATCACAATATTTCATGGTATTATCACGATAACGATGCTCTTGGCGATATGACAAAAAAATAAATAAATTCACTACTGCCACAAAACAAAACTTACATTTTATTATTGTATATGATATGATATTGCACATTGTAAAAAAAATACAAGAATTTTATCAGATTTGTAACAGAAGTCAATAATCCAGAACGTCATGATACTAGTAATGCACTCCAAATATATCTATATATTCAGGATTAAAGTAAAATAAATGATACTGGACAGATATAATCTGTATCTAGTAGATATATAATGGGAAATGAGAACAGTGTGAATTTTACTTTTGCTTAAAATTGCAAAAAAGTATAGGACCCTGCTGTGATAATTAGGGGTGAGTGTTATGGCACGATATTTCAGGGTTTAATATTGTTCACAATACTAAAAAATGTTGACGATGTTATCGCGCACGATACGATATGGCACACTCCGACCGACTCAGTGAAAAACAAATCCACCTGGTGCTGCTGATGTATTCTGCCACAGTAATAATAAGCCATGTAATGAACTATCATCAAAATCCTTATACCTTTAACTAATATACGCGCTAATCTAACTATTACTGAAAATAAAACTCTTGTGTGAACTGATTTAAAGTCATTTTGTACATTTCAATATATGTAAAAAAAAAATCTGGGTAAAATTTTGATCAAAACATGAACAATTAATTCCATGAAGATTTACGAATTCTGGAAATATTTACATCTCTTAGTGTTAGATCTTTCTCAAATCTAATTTTGGATCAGTGCCATCTAGCGCCCCCTTGCTGCAGTATTTACATTAGATTGCAGATTATGTATTAGTTTCCAGGTGAGGTAGTTGAGAAGGCAACAATGCGTGAAAGTGATTTTCCGCAGCTCAGGGCGGTGGTGTTTGTGTGTTTGCGTTGTTGCTGGTGGGGGGGGTGTTTCCGGCTTTATTTGTGTGATTGCACGAGCCGGGGCTTGTCGCAAATCCCAGGCATCAGGGAAGGTGACAGGGACTGCTGTAACGCGAAAGCTCTGTGGCATTTGCGAATGTGAGCTGGGCGACAGGTTCAGCGGTTGAGAGTGATGAGATTAAAAGATGATACCTCTGAAACTCGACCCCGGGAAATCCCTGCGGCCCCTCCGTTACTCCTGAACAACACGCGGCTGAGGATGTGCAGGCCTGACCCGCCTGACCCCGGCTTCTGTTCTGCTGTGATTCAGGCTGGATTCTGGATTTGTTTCACGTTGGGAGGCACAGAAAAACAGTTAAAGACCAACCTTAGACACGAAGTGTCCACAAAGGGGGGGTTTCTATAGTGTGTTGTTATAGAAGAATTGTAAGAGCATGAGGGAGGAACCACTGAATCTAATTCAGGATATTTTAGCAGATTTAGGACCCTATTTTACCGAAAATGCGCCTTGTGTGGCTCAAAACGTGCAAAAGGCATGAACTAATTCTCTTAATTTTAATTTTAATTAGTGTGTTTTTGGGCGTAACGTGAAATAAAACAATTCCAACAATGTTTCAGTTGTCATTTCCTTTAAGAGGCGGGTGAGCTCTGACTTTGGCACGTTCGTATCTTAACAGTGCGGCGCTCAGCATCTCAGCAGCTCATTTAAAGGAGAACTCTAGTGTGAAATTGTCTTTTGGTGTAGTAAAACATGATAAAGAGTGCTAACTATGGTAAAACTTCCTATTAACCCTGTATTTATAATGTATTATGAATGTCCCCGGCGCTACTGAAAGTCAGTAATGACTGTATATAAGGCTTTTTATAATCTTTATTATGCAGTGAAATAAATGGGTGTTTCTGGTTGGTTGTCGCCTCAGTAAGGGCAGGTAGTTAGTTGATTAGTTGATTAGTTAGTTGTTAGTTGATTATTTGGGTCAGGTGTTGTAAGTAGTATAAACTAATGACCGTAATTAAATACTAAACCCTTCGGGGAAGCGCTGATCCTGAACTGAGAGCCATTTTCTCGTATTATATGCCTTTTAAAGCTCTAACACAGACTACACTTCTCAACATTACTGAAAGAGTTTTCACCTGTTTTAATGCTTTAATGATCCTCTGTGAGGAAGCATAATAATCCAAAACGCGATCTGACCGGAGTTCACTGTTGTTATGCAGAATCCAGTCCTGGGTCATTTCCAGCCGCAGTGCTGTGACGTCAGTTAAGCATTAGCTGAAAGTTAGCATTTTTCTAATTAATCCCCTTTCACGATCTCAAAATTCAGAGGATCCAGTGATATTAAGGAGGTAAATGTACACAGAATAAAACGTACAGGGTTCTGAACAGATTTATTTACCACAGAATGTGACAGAGGCCAGTTTTAAAAACGCCCATTCAAATTCCCCATTCACTTGAACCGCTTAGACACGGAAACCCAAATAAGGGCATAAACAACGTGGCGCCGACTACAAAATGACGACACGACTTCAATGGTCTATTTGTTAATCAGGTGTTGTTATAGATTATAGATATCTATATAAATGCATGCTTGACAATTATTCATGTGTCGACGTTGTGTACAAGGAAACGGTAACACTTTCTTTGAATGTCATCTCTATAAGACTCAATAAACATACTCATAACACATTATAAGGCGTTCACAAGGCATTATAAACATGGCTATACATATTTATAAACATGTATAATTCATTATAGCCATGTTTATTATGCATCATAAACTGTGATTATAATGCATTAATAGCTGTGTTTATAACATGTTATACATCAATACCAAGAAACTCAGTTCCTGCTTGCAGACTGAATTATGACTAAAAAAGCGTCCGACTTATAAACACACCCTCAGTAATGCTATAAATATATTTTCAACCACTGATAAATTATTAATATTAATGTTATAATATAATTTTATAATTCATATAATCAGTTATAATGTATTATAACAGGTCTTTGTGCGCTCTAAGTAAAGTGCCAGACTTTCATTGTAGGACTAGATTATTAATGATTGAGATATATTATTATAACATATATAATATAAGCACAGCTTATAATGCATTATGATCACAGGTCATGATGCTTAACAAACATGGCTATAATGGGTTATGCATTTTTATAAATATTTATAGCCATGTTTATAATGCCTTATGAATGCATTATAATATGTTATGAATGTGGTTACAGCGTCTAATAAAGATGACATTCATAGAAAGTGTTACCAAGGAAATTAATCATTGTGATGGAAAAATAGGTCTAATTTTGTGCTGATTCTATAATTGTAATGTGCTTTGAAAATCTTTAATAGCATTATTTAGCGTAGCATTATTTCAGCTGTTGCTGCTGCAATAGAGCAAAAACACCCAAAAGTCTGTCTTATTGCAAAAACAGTGCAGATAATTTAGCTCTTTTTTTTTCTTCCACCCCCTCTTCTCCTCCTCCTTCACCTCCACCTCCTCCTTTTTCTCTTTCTCTTCCGCTTGTCTTTTAATTACAATCCTCTCCGCTCAGTCAAATAAAGCAGAGGGTTAGAGCTGAAGTACTGACAAAGCAATGTAGCTTTACTGCAGTCTCTCAGGATTACTGACCCTCAACACCTCTATATATCTCTCTCTGGTTTTCTTTCTCTCTTTCTCTCTCTCTCGCCCTCTACTAATACCGTCTTCCCTCACAGACCAGAAGTCCCTAAAGTCTGCCTCTCTTCAATTTCTATTTTCTTCATTCTGCCATCTCCCCCCCCCCACACACACACACTGACACTTACTTTCTTTCTCTCTTTCTGTCTTAATTTGTTCTCTCTTATAATTTCCGTTCGTCCTGCGCTCCTCCTCCCCTCAGCTCCCCTCTTCCCTCGTTCCCTCGCTTTGTGTGCTTATCATTGACGCGCACAACATCTTTTCCTGCACTATCGATCGCTTTATTGAAACAAGCCTCATTTGCAGTCTCCTTCCTGTTTGGCTTCCTCTCCCTCTCTCTCTCTTCCTCTGTCTTTCCCTGTCTCTTTTTAATTCTTTAACGCTGACAGGAGGGGCCCGGGCCCCCCAACGGTTTCGGACATTTTCCATAATCCTTTGCTTTGGCTCCTCTTGGCATTTGAGGGGGAACAGAAGAGGAACAGGTATGAATTAATCTGATCGACACTGTCGGCGTGGACTGTCAGCATTAATGTGTCCAACTTCTACCTTAATATAGCAGCTTTAGAAATATATCCACAGAAATATTCTTCACTGGTGTTTAATAAAGGGAGAATAACATCTCTATCTTGGCTACCTGGGCTCAGAACAATGATAGCGCACTATGTAACTTTGGTAAAGCGGTGTACAAAATCCAGTAGTATTTAAAAAAAATATTTTTTTCAAATTTTCTTCTAATTAATCATCGTTTTCTATGCAGGCTATTTTTAAGAACTGTTTAAAAAAAATGTATCTTTATTGTTTTTTTCATATTAGAGAGGAGTTTCCATCAAGCTTTTTTTCATTTACAATTTTCATCAATATTTAAGTATTATTGCAAAGAAAAGTAGATTTGTAAGGTCCTGGCCCTGTTTCCTGTCTGTCATCGTGCCTGTGTTGTCCCACGTGACCCGTGCCCCTGTGTTCTGCCTGTGTTTTTCCACTCACCTGTGTTCTTTTGTAACTCCGCCCCTTCGTCCCAGGTGTTTCATGTTTCCTGTGTGTGTGCACCTCTATTTAAGGTCCGTGTTCCATTTCCCCGGGGTCGATCCTTGTACGTTTTTACGTCTGTTAGTGGTCCGTGTGTTCCCCCGTTTCCTCAGCCTTGTTCTCGGTTTATTCCATGTTTATTTTGTATTTGTTGTCTTTTTTGTAATAAATCCCCTTTTGTTTGCAATTGCGTCCGCCTCCTCGTCCTCCCTGCACCTCCATCCTGATAGAAGGATCGACCTCAAAAATGGACGCAGCAAACCGCTGGACCAGCTCCAGGTTGGCGATCCGCCATGCTCCATGCGGGACCCCGGCGTTGGAATCCCCGAGGCCTAAAGGACGCCACAGGCCTCGGGGTAGACGTTCTAAGGGGTCCCGCCAGCGAAGGAGGATCCCTTTTCCGGGCAGGATTTGCTTGGGGGGGCGCTGCTGGTGTGTGTGGGGAGCCTCGGGACTCGTCTCAGGTTGGGTGAAACCTACGAGTACCCGAGGCTCGTGGAGCGGAAGCCGTGGGACTTCCTCGGTTGCGCTCCCAGCAGCTCCGAGGAGGAAGAGGAGCTCTACCCCGCACCAGCCCGTACTCCATTGCCGTTTCCCCCAGGGGCTGTACTCTACCCGCGCTCGGTGACTTTCGCGGCCGAGATGCCGCGCTCCGTGAAGCCAGCGGATGGGACGCCACGCTCTGTGACTCCCGTGGCTCATCCGCGCTCCGAGTATCTCGCGGCTGAGGCTCCTCGCCCCGACGAGGACGGGGGTGGCATGGATGCAGGCTGTGAGGAGTCCTATTCCTGGGACTACTCCGATCTCCTCAGACCTGCGTCCCGTGAAGAGGAGTTTGAGGACTGCCCTCCTGCACCAGCCCGCCAGCCGCTACTTCCTCCCGCGGTAGCTGCCGATCCGCGCCCTGTGTCTTTCGCGGTGGCAGCCGAGCCGCAGCCCGTGATTCCCGCGGTAGCAGCAGAACCGCGCTCCGAGACCCCCTGCGCGCCGAGCCAGCCGCGGTCAAAGACTTTCCCCGCGCTCCTCACACCTGACTCTGCACGAGCGAGTAGGACTCCAGTCCGGGTTTTCGCTTCACCCGCGGCTTTAGGCTCCAGCATTGCTGCAGCGGATCTTTTCATGCCACGCCCCGTGTTGCACGCGTCTGAAGCGCTGCGTCCCGCGATACACGCGGCTGAGATGCCACGCCCCGTGTTGCACGCGCCTGTCTCCGAGACTTCAGCGGCGGCCGCGCCGCTCTCCCAGACTGCAGCGGCGGCAGCGCCGCTCCCCGAGATTTCAGCGGCGGCCGTGCCGCTCTCCCAGACTGCAGCGGCGGCAGCGCCGCTCCCCGAGACTTCAGCGGCGGCCGCGCCGCTCCCCGAGACTACAGCGGCAGCGGCAGCGCCGCTCTCTGAAGCTCCAGCTAAGCTAGCTAGCCTGCTGGCTTCACCGCGCTCCAAGAAGCACGCCGCTGAAGTCTCGGGGAGCGGCTGAGCCACGGGAGTCACGGGGCGTGGAGCCTCAGCCGCTCCCCGAGACTTCAGCGGCGGCCGCGCCGCTCCCTGAGACTTCAGCGGCGGCCGCGCCGCTCCCCGAGACTACAGCGGCGGCCGCGCCGCTCTCCGAGACTTCAGCGGCGGCCGCGCCGCTCTCCCAGACTGCAGCAGCGGCAGCGCCGCTCTCCAAGATTTCAGCGGCGGCCGCGCCGCTCTCCGAGATTTCAGTGGCGGCCGCGCCGCTCTCCGAGACTTCAGCGACGGACGCGCCGCTCTCCAAGACTGCAGCGGCGGCAGCGCCGCTCTCCGAGATTTCAGCGGCGGCCGCGCCGCTTTCCGAGACTTCAGCGGCGGCCGCGCCGCTCTCCCAGATTGCAGCGGCGGCAGCGCCGCTCTCCGAGACTTCAGCGGCAGCCGCGCCGCTCTCCCAGACTGCAGCGGCGGCAGCGCCGCTCTCCAAAATTTCAGCGGCGGCCGCGCCGTGCTCACAGACTGCAGCTGCGGCAGCGCCGCTCTCCGAGATTTCAGCGGCGGCCGCGCCGTTCACCCAAGCACCAGCAGTCCCAGCTGCTCCAGCTCAAGCACCAGCAGTCCCAGCTGCTCCAGCTCAAGCACCAGCAGTCCCAGCTGCTCCAGCTCCAGCCCAAGCACCAGCAGTCCCAGCTGCTCCAGCTCCAGCCCAAGCACCAGCAGTCCCAGCTGCTCCAGCTCCAGCTCAAGCACCAGCAGTCCCAGCTGCTCCAGCTCAAGCACCAGCAGTTCCAGCTGCTCCGGCCCCAGCCCAAGCACCTGCAGCTCCCAGAACTATGTTTGGGCCCAGGCCCCGTATTTCCAGGCCTGCTCCAAGGCCTCCTGACTTTGCCCCCAGTCATGTGCCCAGGCTGTCCCCACAGACTTTTGCCAGTCCTGGGCACCCACCTATGTTTTTGTTCCCCCTGTCTCTCCCTGTCCTGGTCCCTGTATCTGTGTTCGTTCCTGTTCCTGTCCCCTGTGGTTTAACTGTTCCTGTCCCAGTCACCGTGTTTGTGTCCGTCCCCGTCAATGTTCTCGTCCCTGTTCCCATGTCCGGTCCCGTCCAGTCTCAGTCTCCTGTCCAGTTCCCCGTCCAGTCTCCGTCTCATGTCCAGTCTCCGTCACCAGTCCAGTTCCCCGTCCAGTCTCCGTCTCATGTCCAGTCTCCGTTTACATCCCCAGTTCAGTCCCAGTTTCAGTTTGTGTCCAGTGTCATGCCCCAGTCTCCTGTCCTGTCCAGTGTCCAGTCCCCAGTACAGCCTTATGTCCAGTCTCTGTCACCTGTCCAGTCTCCGTCTCCCTTTGTGTCCCCTGTCCAGTCCCTGTTCCAGTGTCCGTCCCTGTCTCCTGTCCAGTCTACTGTCCAGTTTCCGTTCCCTGCCCAGCCCCACGTCCAGTGTCCGTTCCCAGTCCTGCCCCCGTTTCATGTCCGGTCTCCTGTCCAGTTCCCTGTCCGGTCTCCGTCCTAGTTCTGTCTTGTCTTGTTCTTTGTTTTCCGCCCTCTCCTGACCTGTTCCTGGGGTTTCGTTTTTCGCGCCCCGGGAGTTGCGCGTTAAGGGGGGGGTTATGTAAGGTCCTGGCCCTGTTTCCTGTCTGTCATCGTGCCTGTGTTGTCCCACGTGACCCGTGCCCCTGTGTTCTGCCTGTGTTTTTCCACTCACCTGTGTTCTTTTGTAACTCCGCCCCTTCGTCCCAGGTGTTTCATGTTTCCTGTGTGTGTGCACCTCTATTTAAGGTCCGTGTTCCATTTCCCCGGGGTCGATCCTTGTACGTTTTTACGTCTGTTAGTGGTCCGTGTGTTCCCCCGTTTCCTCAGCCTTGTTCTTGGTTTATTCCATGTTTATTTTGTATTTGTTGTCTTTTTTGTAATAAATCCCCTTTTGTTTGCAATTGCGTCCGCCTCCTCGTCCTCCCTGCACCCCGCACCCTGACAGATTTTAAGTAATAATTTGGTGGAAATTGTGCTAGACTAGGATCTTGACTATATTTATTCTAAATATGGGTAATTGTATTAAATTGTCTGAATTATATATATATATATATATATATATATATATATATATATATATATATATATATATATTCCCTCAGGTGCCTAAAACTTTTGCACAGTACTGTGTGTATATATATATATATATACACACAGTACTGTGCAAAAGTTTTAGGCACCTAAGGGAATTTCAGTAAAGAAAAAGCTTCTTATCTATGAAGTAAGTGTTTATTAGCTCAGTAAAATACTAGAATTACAATAAACACAAACAGCAATTTTACAAAAAGCAGAGCTTTTACAGCCCTGTTTTCCTTAAAACTTGGTAAATGTGGTAAATCAGGTGAGCTGTAGACGGAACTGAACATAATATATACATGCTGGCTGAGGAGCATCCAGGAGAAATCTGGAACTACACTCACAGGATATAACATACTTAGTTAAACATGAGAATTCCTTGTTTTGTTTTACTGTGTGTATGTTTATTTGCATGTGTTTAAATCATATGTGGTGCTTTTTGTTTCAGGAAAAAACACTTTGCTGAGATAAATGTACACACACACATATATATATATATATATGATGGATTTTATTGTTGAGGTCTGTTAATGCTGAGGATGCTGCAATGATGGCTGTGCCCCAAAAACCATGTGCCCTGTAAATCTCTGGATCTGCATGTTGTTAACGTCTCCAAAGAGTACACTTTGAGGGGTAGAGTGCACGGTGTAGGAAGTGATTTGGAATTGGTCTGTACACGCTTTTGTTATGAGTGAGAAGCGGATTATTTAAACGTGACACAAAATATTGCTACAAGTATTATGTTCGGGCTAAATGTGTTCACTAATTTTCACTTATAATAAATTTGATTGAATTTCCAATATTTCGATGCACAGTAAACAAGTCCAGAAAAAATTCAAACACAATATGTTTGATCCTCTGTCTGACAGTCACTTCTGTCTCTGGAGTGAAGGAAAAAGAGAGAGAAAAGAAGAATGGAAAAACTTTCCTTCCTCGCAGCTTCAACTGTCACTACATCAAAAATTCCCTTCCGCAAGAAACGATTGCTCAAATCCATGAGCCAGCGCACACTGGGTAACATCTTAAGTCTGGGGCCAAGTAGAGCGGGGCAGACTGTCCACACACACACACACACACACAGCTTTCTCTTGGGATGAAAGAGATTTTGTTTTTAAGTCTTTGATTCCACAGTTGAGGTGCCATACAGCAGAACTCGAGGGAAAAGATCAGACTTCATATCTCTCTCTCAATCTCTCTCTCGCTCTCTCTCTTCTTCTGCCCTCTCTCACTCTTTCTTCAAATTTACTCACTCCTCAGTTTCTCCTTTAGGCCTCAAAAAGGCCAAATCAGCAAGACACACAGAAACAGAATCAAAGAGAGAGAGAGAGATACGGGTTAAGATGTATAGAAGGAGAGTGATTGACACAAAAAGAGAGTGAGATTAAAAAAAGTGAGAGATTGAAATAAAAAGGAGAGAGACACAGAAATAGGCTAAAAAAACATGAGAGAAAAGATTAAGATGAAATTGATAAAAAGTGAAAAAGAGATAAAAGAGATGAGAGAGAGAGACGTATACAGAGAAAGTGAGAGAGATGGGTTGAAAAGAGACAGATTAGAAAGGGTGGTAAAGAGAGAGTAGAGATGAGATGAGCCATAGGCAAAGAGAGAGAACGAAAGAGGATAAGATGTGATGGAGAAAAAAAAAGAAAGAATGAAAAGAGATTGAAATGAGCAAAAGAGACAGAGCAGTTGAGATGGGAGTGAGAGGAATGAGAGAAAGAGGGACAGGTTAAGATATAACAGAGAGATCAGTGAGAAAAAGAGAGAGGGGTTAGGATGAGAGAGCAAGTAAGTGAGACAGGGATAGAGATGGTGTGATGAGACAGCAAAAGAAAGAAAGGTTGAGATTAGCAATAAAGAAAGTAACAGAGAGGTTGAGATGAGAGCGAGAGAAGAGAAATAAAGAAAGAACAAGAGATTAAGATAAGAAAAGGATAGAGAAAGTGAGAGAGGAACAGTTTGATATTAGAAAAAAAGTGAAAAAAGAGAGAGAGAAAATGAGATGAGAGCAAGAGACAAACAGTGAGGTGAGAGAGTGAGAGAAACAGAACATGTGAAAGAAGTGAGATGAGAGAAAGAAATCAGGAGTCAAAAGGAAAGTCTTTGAGATATAAGAGAGACATAAAGGGAGAGTGATTAAGGTGAGAGTGAAAGAGATAAGGAGAACATGACAGTGATTGAGATTAGAAAGAGAGAGTTAAATAAAGTGAGAGATTAAGAGGGAAAGAGACAGAAACAGGCTGAAATGAGATGAGAAAGAAAGAGAGAGAGAAAAGATTGAGATTGAGATGAAAGTGAAAAAGAAATGAGAGGAATGGGAGAGAGACCTCTACAGAGAAAGTGAGAGAGATGAGTTGGAAAGAGACAATGTGACAGATTAAAAGGGTGGGAGAGAAAAGAGGGATAATGAGATGAGCAATAGAAAAAGAGAGAGAAAGAGAAAGGTTGAGTTAATTGATAGAAAAAGAAAAAAGAGATAGGTTGAGATAAGAGAGACAGAGATGAGAATGAGAAGTTGAGAATAACAACAGAGAAAGTGAAAGGGCGAGAGAAGTCGAGATGTGAGTGAGAGCGAAAAGAGAGACAAGGGTGAGATATAACAGATGGAGAAAGTGAGAGAAGGTTGAGGTGAGAGAGAAAGTAAGAGAGACAAGGTGAGATGAAGGACAGAGTCAAGAATCAAAAGGAAAGACAATGAGAGAAAGTTGAGAAAGTGAAAGAGAGTGTGAGAAAGAGAGATGTAAAAGAGATTGAGATGAGAGAGATAAACGAGAAGAGGTTGAAATGAGCAACAGAGAAATTAGTGAGAGGTTGAGTTAAAAGTGAGAGAAGTAAGAGAAACTGAGAGAAAGTAAGAGATGGGTTGAGAATTAATAGAGATAGAGATGGTTGAGATGAGTAATAGAGAAAGTAAAAAAATAAAGGTTGAGATGAGAGTGAGAGAAGTGGACAAGTAAAGAAAGGAAGAGTTTGAGATAAGGGAGATGAGAGCGTGAGAGACTGAGATGAGAGCAAGAGAGAAAGAGTGAGAGATTGAGGGGTTGAGATGAGAGAGAGAGTAAGAGAGACAGAGAGTGTGAAAGAGGTGAGATGAGAGAAAGAAATCAGGAGTCAAAAGGAAAGTCTTTGAGATATAAGAGGGGCATAGAGGGAGAGTGATTAAGGTGAGAGTGAAAGAGAAAGAGAGAGATGTAAAAGAGATTGAGATGAGAGAGATAAACGAGAAGAGGTTGAAATGAGCAACAGAGAAATTAATGAGAGGTTGAGTTAAAAGTGAGAGAAGTAAGAGAGAAACTGAGAGAAAGTAAGAGATGGGTTGAGAATTAATAGAGATAGAGATGGTTGAGATGAGTAATAGAGAAAGTAAAAAAATAAAGGTTGAGATGAGAGTGAGAGAAGTGGACAAATAAAGAAAGGAAGAGTTTGAGATAAGGGAGATAAGAGCGTGAGAGACTGAGATGAGAGCAAGAGAGAAAGAGTGAGAGATTGAGGGGTTGAGATGAGAGAGAGAGTAAGAGAGACAGAGAGTGTGAAAGAGGTGAGATGAGAGAAAGAAATCAGGAGTCAAAAGGAAAGTCTTTGAGATATAAGAGGGGCATAGAGGGAGAGTGATTAAGGTGAGAGTGAAAGAGAAAGAGAGAGATGTAAAAGAGATTGAGATGAGAGAGATAAACGAGAAGAGGTTGAAATGAGCAACAGAGAAATTAGCGAGAGGTTGAGGTAAAAGTGAGAGAAGAGAGAAACTGAGAGATAGTAAGAGATGGGTTGAGAATTAATAGAGATAGAGATGGTTGAGATGAGTAATGGAGAAAGTAAAAAAAGAAGGTTGAGATGAGAGTGAGAGAAGTGGACAAATAAAGAAAGGAAGAGTTTGAGATAAGGGAGATAAGAGCGTGAGAGACTGAGATGAGAGCAAGAGAGAAAGAGTGAGAGGTTAAGGGGTTGAGATGAGAGAGAGAGTAAGAGAGACAGAAAGTGTGAAAGAGGTGAGATAAGAGAAAGACTTTGAGACAAGAGGAAAAAACAACACATAGACGGGGAAGAGTAATAGAGAGAGAGAGAGAGAGAGAAAGAGGAATTAAGGCAGAGTGAGGGATGGTAACAGATTGAAGAAAAGGCTGAGGCTGAGGGAGAAAGAACAAAAGAATAATAAGGACTAAAAAGAGAGAGGAAGAGAAGGCTGTAAAAAGAGTGAGAGTGAGATAGGGATGGAAAGAGAGATGTCATGTCTCTTGTCTCCCCCTGAGATCAATTGTACAAATTTCTCCATGAGCACTCGCCTTTTGCTTCAACAGGCTCACACACACGGACGATCGATGCCCCTGTGTGTGTGTGTGTGTGTGTGTGTGCACGCGCTCATGGAGAATAGAGGTAGTGAATGATACGGCGAGGAAGCGGAGGAGGTGGAGAAGTGGCTGGAGGAGATAAGAAATCCAGCACATCAGATATGCTTAAATGTCACCCCAGCAGTCTTTCTCCACTCCTTTCTCTCTCTCTCTCTCTCTTTTTTCTTTCTCTCTATCTCACCCCATGTTGTCAGATATAAAGCTATCTCTCTCCTCCTTTAATTCCCTCTCTCCCTCTCTTCTCTGCACCTCCTTGGGCAATAAAGAAGTTTTATCTCCCAGTCAGTCTTCATAACACGAGACCCTCGAAGCAAATAAACACATTCTATATGACCCAGAGCGCTCCTGCTCTTCAGCTTTACTGCCCCCGAGCTCAAACACACACATATTCACAAGTACAGAGCACTGGTGAACTATGGGTATTACAGCTAGGCCTTCAGTGTGGATTATCAATATCAAATAAACGGTTAAAAGACAAGATAAAGCCTAAAAAAATATGTGATAATACATATAGTGCACCAAGAAGGAAAGAAGGAGAAAACTTTAAATAGTCCCATAAATGCTTGATTTGGCAACAGACCTGGCAGCTACAGTGGATGTAGTTGCTATGTGTAATTTAGTCTCAGTATAAATACACATGTTCTATTAAGGCCACCATAGTTTGTTAGAAAACAATAGTGAATAAACAGCATCAAGAAGACAAAGGAACTCACCAGATAAAGCTGTGGAAAAGTTCAAAGCAGGGTGAGGTTATAAAAACAAAGCCAAACAAGCAATGTTCAATCCATCATCCAAAAATGGAAAAAAAATAATCTACAACTGCAAACCGTCTAAGACGAGTTAGATTTAATAAACAACAAACAAACAAACAAACAAAAAACCTTAAACAGAAACTCTGAGAACACAAAAGAACCAAACATAACCTGAATCGACGTAAACACGTACAAGAACTGACAAGGAGAATGGACTATAAACACACGGACTATAAATGCACGCGGACCAAAACAGAAAACCTTGAGACAGAAAACACCTGAGGCAGGTTAACAAGGGGGCGGGGCTACAAATGAACAGATAAGAAGACACAGACTGACAGATCAAGCAAGAAGAGCACTGCTCAAAGATGCAGCCAAGATTCCCATGGTCACTCTGGAGGAGCTGCAGAAATCCACAGCTCAGGTGGGAGAATCTGTTCACAGGACAACTATTAGTCGTGCACTCCACAAATCTGGCCTTAACGGAAGAGTGACAAGAGGAAAACCACAGTCGTTTGCAGTTTGCCACAAAAGTAGAAAAAAAAGTAACACTGCTCATCCCCCTGAACACATACTCAACACTGTGAAACATGGTGGTGGCAGCATCATGCTGTGGGAATGCTTTTCTTCAGCAGGGACAGAGAAGCTGGTAAGAGCTGATGGGAAGATGGATGGACCTAAATACAGAGTAATGCTGGAATTAAAAAAAAAAACCTGTTGAAGGCTGTAAAAGACTTGAGACTGGGAAGGAGATTCACCTTCCAGCAAGACAATGACCCTAGACATGCAGCCAAAGTTACAGTAGAATGGTTTAGATCAGGGGTGTCCAAACTTTTTTTGTTGGGGGCCAGAAGGAGAAATATATTTGAAGTCACGGGCCACACTCTGTAATAAAACAAATAATGAAATATACCACTTTAAATAATACTTTTTTCCTGACTACTTTCATTCACACATCATTTCACTTGACTTACTATCTTTATCTTTGACAGTGTTGTGTAAACTAAGATTTTTCAAATTGATGTTTCATTTCATGATGTCTCTTAATGTTAAACTCGTTAATTACGGCAACTTTTAGACTCTTGCCCTTTTTCTACGCTACAACTGAACACTCTCGCCCCTTTTAGACTCTTTGGCCTATTTTTCTGAATGTTTTTAACTTAAATGACTTGGCATCATCTGGTTTTAGTCAGCGGATGCCAATTTAAAACATTTGCTGTATATTACCACGTAAAAACACACAGGAACTGGAAGGAAACTCTAGCAGAGGTCGTCAGGGTGCACTGTTGAGGCGTCGCAAGCCAGATTTCAGGGCCATTGCTAATTGGCACGGATCTGCATTGGAAGCAATTATCAACAGTGACATGAGGTTGTTAGGACCACTGTGAAGAGCCCCCGCTGTCACTGTGCCGTTTTTTTTTCTTTTTTCTTCTGAAAGTGACATTAAATCACCACTTCCACTCCAGACTAATACTCGTCTTGGTGCTGGAAGCAGTTTATTAGTAATCTATAGCCGTATGAGATCCTCAGCCCACGTCCCACTGACTGGGTGTTAAATGGCTCCTCGTTCTGTCTCTGAAAGGTCAGGTGGGTCTTTTGACGCTGGCGGTTCGATGCCGCTCCCACCCAATTTACTAAACTCCCTCTTGGTTAAGTGGTTTATTTCCTAAATGAAGTTTTCTCCACGAGCTGCTGCTCATCTCTGAACTCTCTGTGCGTCGTTTTGTCTCTGTCCGGCTGTCCGGCCGTCCGTCTTTTCAAATGCTTGAAACTGGACTGAAATAATTATTTGATCCCTTGCTGATTTCGTTCGTTTGCCCACTGACATTAGACTATGTTCATTTTAACAGTAAGAGATAAAATATCCAAAATGAAATCCAGAAAAGCACACTCTATCAATTCTATACATTTGCTTGCATTTTGCAGCGAGAAATAAGCATTTGTTCTCAACCAACCCTCAAGAGTTCTGCCTCCTGCATTAAGGACAGCTGTCAGAAACTGTCAGCTGTATAAAAGACTTCTGTCCACAGACAGTTCAAATTCAAATCAGTCAGACTCTAACCTCTACAACATGGCCAAGACCAAAGAGCTTTCAAAGAATGCCAGGGACAAGATCATAGACCTGCACAAGGCTGGAATGGGCTACAAAACCATAAGTAAGAAGCTGGATGCAAAGGAGACAACTGTTGGTGCGGTAGTAACAAAATGGAAGAAATAAAAAATGACTGTCAACCAACATTGATCTGGGAATCTCACCTCGGGGTATTCTTAATCATGAAAAAGGTGAGAGATCAGCCTAAAATTACACAGGTGGGACCCATGTTAATGATCTCAAGGCAGCTGGGACCACAGCTTCAAAGAAAACCACTTTTTAAATGGTCTAAAGAAAAAAAAATGTATTGTATTGGAGTGGCCTACTTAAATTCTGATTGAGATGCTGTGGCCTGATCTTAAACAGGCTGTTCGCACCCAAAAACCCCTCCAATGTGGCTGAATTAAAACTGAAATAATTCTACAAAGAAGAGTAAAACCAAATTCCTCCACAGAGATCGGCAAAGCTTGATTGCAGTTATTAGGTTTAGGGGGCAAACACTTTTTCACGCAGTGCTAAATTGATTTGGTTATTTTATTTTAAATGTGCTTTTTATCTTTGTTTGATATTAATAATGATATTATTACAAAAAATAATAATAATCTAATATAAAATATCACTATGACATACGCCACTGTATATGTTTCAAGTAATATTACTGTAGCTATTTGGAGTAATGGGAGGTCAAACCGAGAAAAAGTGTCCATTCGGTTTTGCTTAAACCAGATAATGGGGTTAATTTGCATGGAATGGATTATATTAGAACACCATTAGGAACCTCTACAACATTTATTATAATGGTAACCTTATAGCAGTAAAATCCAGCACTTCCTTATGGGTGCAACTATTCTATGATTCTATGTACTGACAAGTGTATTTACCTTTCCATAAAAAAATAATACAAATATCATTTTCCTACAAACCCCCAGCAGCATTAATGAACGATAAAGAAAAGTGCAGATTGTAAGAACATGATTAAGTGGCAATTTTCTCTGCAGTAGAGATGGTGTGTCAAACCTGATGTAGCGCTAGCGTGCTAATCTGAACTCTTTCTAACACATGAACATTAGAGAGGGCTTTTGGGCTTCATATCTCTCACAGACTAATGTTAGTGAAGTGGATTTCTAACGACGGGAGCTTTTATCTAGAATTTGTCCCGTCCTGTTAGTTCAGACATACTAATCATATTAATAAATAAATATTTCTCCTGCTGCTGCTGCTGCTGCTGCTCTCTCAGTATCTTCTCTCAAACTCCAGCACAGCCAACCTCACATTAATGACTCACAGGCTCTATGTCTTATATTATTCCTATTTTAGTTCCTAGTTCATTAGATTTACTTGGAAAGGTTGTGTAATGTTAATATCTGTAAACCCAGTATGAATCTATAGTGTTATTGGTAACACTTTCTAAGAATGTCATCTCTATTAGACTCTATAACCACATTCATAACGTATTATAATGCAATCATAAGGCATTATAAACATATAAATATTTATAAAAATGCATAACCCACTATAGCCATGTTTATAAAGCATTGTAATCATAAGACTTGTAATCATAATACGCTGTGCTTATAATATATATGTTAAAATAGTGTATATATATCGTTAATAATGTAGTCCAACAATGAAAGTCTGGCACTTTACTTAGAACACACAAAGACCTGTTATAATACATTATAATTGAGTATAATTAATATTATGTTCAAGGCAAGAATAATTTATCAGTGGTTGAAAATATATTTATAGGATTACTGAGGGTGTGTTTATAAGTTGGAAGCTTTTTTTTTTATTTTGGTATTGATGTATAACATGTTATAAACACACCTATGAATGCATTATAATCACAGTTCATGATGCATAATGAACATGGCCATGATGAATTATACATTTATATATATATATATATATATATATATATATATATATATATATATATAGCCATGTTTATAATGCCTTATGAATGCATTATAATGTGTTATGAGTATGTTTATAGAGTCTTATAGAGATGACATTCATAGAAAGTGTTACCGTGTGATTATTGGACTTTATAAACATTCTCATAACATGTTACATCACATTCGTAAAGCAATATAGACATGGTTACAAATATTTATGAATTTGTGTAGCAATGTATAGCCATGTTTATTATGCATTATGGATTGTGATTATAATGCATCATCAGTTGTGTTTATAAGATATTTTGTCAAAACTAAGAACCTGAACAAAGTGTGCTACAATTACTTTGAACCACTCATGAAGTACACTTATTTTAAATATTATAATCCCTTTTATTGGTTTATTAAGTATTATAATGAGCTGTTTAACACTTTATGTACCATATTTTTGCATTATAAGGCACACTTAAATTCCTTTAATTTTCCCAAAAATCCAGCCTTAGTGGAAATCTGGAAATCTAAGCTTACTGTAAATAAACAGAAGCCCTTTAGTCACTCAAATAAACAGTTTTTCAGGAGAGAAATCTATGTAGATTGGTCTTTTTTTTTTTTAAGAATTACAGTTTACTTTACTTAACTTATCTTAGCAGGTCTCGCCATTCAGCAGGATCTGCTAAATTAAACATAAAACATGGCAACTGTTCCTTACTAGTGTCTCATAATGCGCTTTATAACCCAGTGCACCTTATAGTGTGAAAATGACGGTAACATGACAGATGTCCTTCATGGGAATATATTATTAATAGTAACAGAAATATGTTATTTTAACTCTGTTGTGTTAAATATTACTAGCACAGGTTATGATGCATTATAATCACAATTCATAATACCTAATAAGCATGTATATAATGTGTCGTACATTGTTACAAACATGTATGTCCTGTTTATAATCCCTTATGAATGCAATATAACGTGTTATAAGTATGTTTATAGAGTCTCATAGACATGTCATTCATAGAAAGTGTTACAGACTCACCTAAGAAAAAAATAAACAATAAACAGGGAGTGATTTTAACCCTTTCAGAACTGAATTACCTCCAATGATGGAAAAAAAAATGTAAGAAAGACTCTAAGAAAGATTCTGCTACAAAATATATGTATCAAATAAATCCTAAAAGAAGTTGCATTGGAAGTGTATACTACTTTATATTTCATATTGACTTATATATATATATTTTAAAAACTATACCTAAAGAGTAAAAAAATAAAACATGATTAAAAAGTGTTCTAAATCACATTAAATTAATAAAAATGTGCTGTTGTTACTTTGGCTCAGTACTACTGTTTTTTTTGTTCCAGAGCAGTGGGTGGGACCAAGTTACTGTTCCATTGGTTTATAAACTTGTTTCCGCATTCTCCACCAATGTGGAACGTCCCTCATGCCAAGCTCAGACTACACAACATTTTTGTCCCTCATGATGCTCACTATGTCAGATTAAGCAACACTACACGTTAATCACCGACCAATCATCGCCCACGTTCTTGCGTGAGGAGCATACAGTTATAGGTACAGAAGTGGCTTTGCGTGATGGTAGCGCTTTTGTGCTCTAGAAGCGACTGTGGGCTCGTTCCTGGGTGACCCAAAGAGAACATCACGGGCTTTGTGTACTCTAGAGAGAACTTAAGGTAAAGATGTAGCTACTTTAGCTAGGTTTCAGTTCATGTAAACAGAATAAATAAATAAATAGTAAACAGGAGCTCGAGTTCTGCCATGTTGTTTTCAAATCGCCCCCCGATTTCTGTTGACGTCCACATTCACATATGTAGTGAGAGACTCCTTAAAGCAGTGGAAACACGGACCGGTTCTTAAAAGGTTCGCAGGAACCGGCTTCAGCACCAGCACTGTGTTGGTGGAAAAGAGTAACAAATATGTTAATAGTTTTGGTACCTTTAGAAGCATCTTTCTCTCAGATAAAGTTAATAATATATCTTTGTTAAAGAAAAAACTTGACCGAAAAAGTCTTAAAGTCTTATTTTTCATGTTTAACTGTTATAGTAGGATAGAGTTCAGTTTGTTAAGGCTCTAATTATTATGTTGTACATACAGACTGTTCCTGTATTCTTTTATTATTTATTTTATGTTGCTACCAAAAAGCCACTGGATGGCATTACATATATATCTTAATTAAATTATTTAAATTTGACTATTAGTGCCTAATATGGTATTACAGATCACTTGTATCACTTTGCAACACTTATATCAAGCCTGCCTTTTGAAATAAGGTATTGTAAATTTGATGAATCAAACCAATGAATGATCATAGACTAATCTAAAACTGGCATAGGCCTCTCTGCTGTAAAAAAAAAAGGAAAAAAGAAAATCGAGAACCGAATCGAATCGTGACCCTAAATTCGGAAATAAAATCGAATCGAGGATTTAGAGAATCGTGACAGCCCTAGAAAACAGGTATCAGAGTCTCCTACCCATGTTTCTCCTCCAATCTCTTTCCTTTTTCCCTTGTAAGGGCTAAAATGAAACCTTCTTTATGACCTGGAGAACGGGATGTCTTGATGAGCCCCAGGTGTATGCCATCAGGGCGGAGATCATGCCATCATGAGGACTCACCCATGGATCCCCCACCTCCTCACCCCTACAGTGGGCAAAGAAACACAAAATTGATCTCCTGCACCAAGACTGAGAACTGAGAACTGCTGCTTTACTGTAACAGTGTTTCTGAAACAACAACAGCGGTAATGCTGCAGTAATGCTGCAGTCCACTGACCCCAGTCATTCAGGAGAGGGACGAAATTAAACTTACAGTATATCAGGACAAAGTTGTTGAGAAGAGGTGAGAAAGTAAACTCCAAAGAGAAAGAGAGAGAGAGGGGGAGAGAGAGCAAGCCGAGAGAATGAGAACAGGAGAGCATAGCAAAGCTATAGAAGTTACAGAAGTGAAAGTACAACTCCAGAGAGAGAGAGCGAGAGTCAGAAAGCAAGAGGAAGAAAAGAGCAAGAAATAGAACGTGAGAGAGAGAGAGAAAGAGAGAGTTGGATACAGTGGAATAGTCGGTATAATAGGCCCCTGTCTCTTTGGGTTTTAAATGGAGGATTTGGCCTTCACGCCTCTCAGCGCCATTCTTCAGGAAAGCGGATTTGGGCTGCTGTGACGCCCATTATCCCGGGTCCCTGGCAGTAATCCGCCATATTCGCCCCTTAATAGGACCCAGTGCCGCTGAGGGTTATGGGGGCTGGGGCGGTTACAGCAGGGACCAGGGGGGCAGAACCTCCTCAGAGAGCTGCTGACTGATCAGAAAGAGTGGATGGACAGATGTAGCAGCTAACAGAACTTCAACTCAGGTCCAATATAACCACAGCACAGCTCCATACCGCTAAAAAAAACAGCTGCAGCTCCATACAGATCTATACAGTTCATTACAGCTGAATATAGATGCATACATTCCATGCAGTCCCATTGCGCTTCAATAGAGCTCCAATAAAGTTCCTTAATGCAAGAGTAACAGAGAGAAAGAGAAAATAGAGGGGAGAGAAAGCATGTGCATGAGAATAATAGAAGAAAAAAAAATAGAGAACAAGGGGGAAAAAGTGAGATAACTCAAGTGAGAATAGGAACAAAGACGAAAAACAGAAGGAAAAAGTGAGTATAAAAAAAACAAAAAGAGAAATATGAAAGATAAATAGAGTGAAAAGAGATTAAGCAGGTGTAAAAGAGAAAAAAATAAAAGAGGGAGTGAAAGAAAAGAGAAATAGAAAGCAATGCAAGAGTGAAAGGGGAAAAAAGAAAAAAAGTAAACCACAAGTGAGAGAGGGAAATGAAAAATAGAGGGTGAAAGAGAAATCAGAAGAAAGAAAGTGAGTTCAAAAGACAGAAAGAGAGAAAAAGTAAGAGAAAAAGAGACTGACAGTCTGAAAGAGTGAGTGAGAAAAAGTCAAAAGTGA
>NC_064426.1:21412500-21510000 GCF_023375975.1 Astyanax mexicanus | reverse complement strand
TTCCTTGTTGTTTGTGAACCACAATAGGTCTCTCTAAGTTGTAAATGTATGCTGCATACGAAACTTTCTCAGCCGCCATTGTC
Organism: Astyanax mexicanus; assembly: GCF_023375975.1. NCBI lineage: Eukaryota > Metazoa > Chordata > Actinopteri > Characiformes > Acestrorhamphidae > Astyanax > Astyanax mexicanus. The sequence continues at coordinate 21,509,917 of NC_064426.1, read as the reverse complement.
TGTGTTATATAGGGAGTGAAAAAGACCACAGTAAACAGTGCTGTTTCCTCAGTGATAGTTTTATCTAGAATTTCACAAAAAGATATTATAAAACAAGGCTTGTTTACATTCTCTTCAATTCAGTCTTTTTACAGAGAAATAGAATTTAGACACATTCCAATACATGAATGATTTCCAGCGCCCAGTGTCACTGCAATAGTTACAACTTAAGAACAGTGAGAGAATATAAAAAAAAAAATAGAAATTCCTTTTCTGACAACACAAAAATATAGAATGAAATATTCAAACTCAAACTCAATTTTCCACTAGGTATATGTATACGTTTTCTCTTCTCAAAACATATCTGAAGCCATAACTCACATTATCTCTTTAACAGTCTTCTAACAAAATGAACAACACATCTGAGAGTTTCTCTATTATGTATAAATTAACTACTTTGTTTTTAAAACAGATGAATTACATAGACTAGTACTGGTCACATTTATCTAACTAAGCACGCACATTTTATATAAACAAAAGCATTTTAAAATGGCGGCGGTGACCTACTTTACTAACAAACTCAAACATACACACAAATCACATATGAAAATGTATAAACACACTCTAACCACAAAAATATATATTTTCTACTGGAATTTCATCCACATTTGACATGTATCTTTTCTTATGTGGTCCTTAAACAATGCTAGCTATGGCCATTACACACTAGCTCACTCAGCAATCTGCTCTGGAATTTTCCAAAAATACTTCAACTATTTACTGAGTTAACTTGTATTTATATCCATTAAGCTTATACTGTTGACTTAATATGGCTTTCCAGTGGCATTTCAGACAATATAAAAGCCTATTTTGTTGCTTTCTTACCTGAATATAGCGAGTGAAAAAGACCACAGTAAACAGTGCTGTTTCCTCAGTGATAGTTTTATCTAGAATGAGGAAAACGCTGTGGTCGCCCCCTACTGTCTGAATCAAGGCATAGCCACACAATCACAAATCACTCTAGCAAGTACTATTAGCTGATTTCCAATTTATAAAACAGCTAGACTTAATGTTTATAAATTCTTTTGTTTTTGTAAATACCTTTTTTTCTTCAGCATGATTACACCATAGGTTTTACTCTTTTCATACATGAATTTGTAAATTAATTAAGAATTAATTTTTAGCTCAGCTTTTACCACAGATAATTGTTTTTAACATTCTGTTTTAAAGTACTATGCAACAAATCATGTATTATTTTTAACTAGCCACATCTGCAGGAGCTAAGAAAAGAAAATACGAGTCGATCAGGAAAAGCACACGGGTCTACGTCAACCCATAATTTAGTATTCATGGCCTCGTCCACCTTTGCTCGGGACCACCCACAGACAGAGCTGAAGCCGGGCTGCAGCAGAGCTGACACTGTCTAATCAGCTAAAGAGCTTACAGCTCTGTTTACACCAGCTAGTTAAGGTTAGCTATCTTGTGTGAGAAACTGTAGGTTTAAATCGGATCTCCGGTGGATTTGGTGTGTTACAGAGACCTTAAATATACACTAGTGAAGCACAACTCTTTGAAAAAGTAGCACAACTCAACAGAACACTGATCAAAGCGGGTGCTGTTTGTGTCGGGTTTTATGATATAAAGCGGACTCTGGGGCTTAGACGTGGTGAAACTCCCCAAGCGCCGAGGTAAAAGTTTAGTAGCGTAAGTTTAGCTGAAGTTTAACTGTTAAGACTGTATCTCTGAAAACATTTTTTACTTTGAGTTTTATAGCTGTAAAATTTACTGTGGGGGAAGGCAGGTAGGCGTTCTCTGCTGCAGTGCTGTTAGCCAATCAGAGGCGATATATTTGCATGTATGAATATTCATGAGCAAGAGCTGAAATCTTATCCTTCTTCATAGACCACTAATTCAGTGAACTAAAGCAGAGCTATACAGAAACACCGGAGCACTTTTTTCACAAGGCATTCATTCATACTAGAGACCACAACTAGACTGTTTAAAATTAATTAAAATAAAAAACGATGGAATAAGACCTTTAAGTGGCAGCTCTATGGGTGGAGACTCTTATTTACCCTCTACCCCAACAGCCCAAATAGGCGACTAATGGACCACCAGAGGAACCCAGAGGAATTAAATTAATATATAATTAAAATACAACACAAAAACACACAAAACCCCAAAACAAGATGAAAAAAAACCTTAATAACCTCAAACTGAGCGCAAACAGAAAAGCACAGAGCATGCTGGGAGCTCCCTTAAGAGCACCTATGCCACTTTTTCCTACTCTGCAACCACATAGCACAATAATAAAAAAAAAAAAAATACATACTTTTTGGAAACATGAAACATTGAACCTGAGAAAGAACTAAAGTATTTCAATGAATCTATGAGCTCCAAAGAACTCAAGCCCCAAACATATCTTCAGTCATGCTCTAGATTTTGGAATAAAGGATCTTTTGTTCTTTTTCTCCATAGAGTGAATGGAGGTCACAGTTTGGGCAGCAGATAATGCTGCAGCTCGTCTGTGATGACAGTATAAAAGTCTGCTGTCCTACATGCTGGCTGCTCCTCAAAAAACCTAAAAGACAATAATTATGGCATTAGCTCCAGCGGGGGAGCGCTGCGCATCCTTAATCATTTATCAGTCGAGTGAAATTCTAGCGACGCTGACGAGTGGAAATCCCAAATCTGTAATAATGCAGAGGCCGCCAACATAAACAGTGGAGGAGTGACACGCTAATCTGCAAAACGCCAAGCAATACGAGCGACAGAAATGTCGGGACAGGCACTTTCAGAAATGGTAAAAGTATTTCTGTACACACTGTAAACCTAGAACTTGTTTTAACTAAAATATATATATATATTTCTAAACATACTGTAGCTAAACTATTTTGAGTTAGTTGAACATTTGTGGGCACATATATACATTCAAACTAAGATCTTTGAGTTGAACCAACTTATAATAACTGAGTTTAGTCTGTTGACATTAGCAGCTTCTTTTCCATTGGCTTCTGTCACAATCTATTTGCATACTGGGTGTGTCCAACAGTTTCTGACTAACACTCACCATCAGTGTGTAGTGATTCTCCCCAGGCTACCTTAGGTAAACTTGTAGATCATACATTATAATTAACTGCTCAAACTCTGTGTTGTAGGCTAAAGAACAAGCATCATTTCGTGTTGGCTGTGCTCTCAGTACTTTTAGTTATTTTTTTACTTTTTTTTTATGAGTATTAAAAAAGTAGTTGAATGAAGTAAAAAACTACTGAAGACTAAATAAAAATCTACAATTTTATTCACCTGGCCATCACATTAAAATTATTATGCAAAGCATTTAATATAAATAATTGAAAAATAGTGTACTCTAATATATTGTGTGTTCTGGATAAGTTGGCGGAAATTATATTAATTAGTAACACTGGTTTTAGTAATTCTTACTAAAACCAGTGTAGTATACAGGACTTAAGTAAAAAAAATACATACGATCGGGAAAAGCTTCATTTTAAATATATATATGTATATATGTATATGTATTTGTTAAGTTCACTCCACTTAAAAATTAGATTATTTGAATGTAAAATTCATGAGGTAATCGGTTACAACAAAACTTTTGAGTTTAGTCAACTTATTGGGTTTCAATTTTCTTCTTCTTTGGCGCTGATTTGGCTCCATAGATGAACAGATATTAGGGTTTAAAAAAACTTCTGTAGAAGTTGAATTATCAACTCAAGCTTTTTACTCAAGTAAAAGTGTAAAAGTACTGGTTTCAAAACTACTTAAAGTATAAAAGTAAAAGTAATATAAGAGGAAACAATAAAGCCATTAAGGACAAAAGCTTAGGCCGTGTCACAGGAGCCTATAGTGCACTACACTATAGCCTGTAGTGGGAAATTTTCTGCCTTTGTATTCGTTTTGGTCATCGGTGGTTTTCATCTTGGAAAACTTTTATTTTTGCCCACTCTCTTTCTTATTGTTGAATCATAAACACTAACCTTAACTGAGTTTTTTTTTTTTTTTTTCGGACCTCCTGGATGAGTTGTCCATGCCCTTTTGTCCTTTCTGTAGGCTGGTCACTCCTGGGAAGGTTCACCAGTGTTCCGTATTCTCTCGATTTGTGAATATTATTAGCTCTCACTGTGGTTCTCTGGAGTCCTAAAGCCAGACATATCAGTGATGCCATGAATTTGACAGATTGTATCAAGCAGACGCGTTTGTGACGGGAGAATAGAAAATACTAGAAAATGCCAAGAAAGTGAAAGAGGGGGGGGGGGGGGAGAAATGAAAAGAGCATGAGCTCTAATAAAAGAATGGTCTGACGCTGGTGGTGGTGGGAGTGACATGTTTAATTCAGGCCTCCCTGAGAGCTTAGTGGCATTTCAGTGGTGTTATAAGGTCCAAAAACATGAGGCCAAACTCCGTGCTCCAAATGTGCATCAGAACTGCTGTAATATTAAAGAAACCAACCAGGCCTTCTCTCTCTCTCTCTCTCTCTCTCTCTCTCTTTCTAAATGCCTATTTTTTGCTCCCCAGACATGCACAATATCCCTCTATCCGCTACATTTCAGTCTTGATGTAGCATCGCATACACAGAGCTGTTTTATCGCGCCGCGCTTTAGCGCAAGGGAACCAGTGGATTTTAGGTTGGATCAGATCCAGCAGAAGGAATTGGAAATTGGGACACCGATGCAACAGTAAAAAAAACTCAATCCACAGCACATGCTCTGTAAAGCCACAGTTAATTTAAACTCAAATAAAGTGAGTCTGCTTTATTTAAAATTGTATATTGCTTAACTACATCTACATCTAGCCATATGCTGTATATACTGGCCATTTTACAGAACAAGTGCCATTTGCTTGTTGTAACTCGTTTTTTTGTCAGTTCCTCTTTCAGGTCTTATAACACAGTAATTACTGTGTATCAGACAGACACATGATCCCTGATCTCTTTTACTCAAGAAGACATATGGCTGCTCAAAAATATAATCATTTAAAATGTAAAAGGAAGCAGAATTGTTATTTTTTCCTGGAACTGATCATGTTTTGGTCAAAATTTACCAAGCGCCTGTTTTTTTTTTTTACTTATTTTTGAATGTATAGACTTTAAATATATTCACACCTAAGATATCTTTCAGAAAATGGTTAGAGTAGAGTGTTTATGAGTTAAAAGCATAAGAATAGTGATGATAGTTCATTACATGGATTATTAATTATTACTTTGACAAAAAACATGTAGAAACAGCATCAGGCGGAGTTATTTTTCTTGATAATCACACCTCAGGATACATGTAGATTATTAAAAACCTGACATTCAGAGCTGCCTACGCCTTTCAGTATTTTAATCCATCAGGACACAGAAAGAAAACTATATATGGAAATGTAAACTTTTTAATATAAATAAATAAAAATGTTTAGTGCAAAATAACTACTTTAGTTGCTTTAGTTTGAGTGCAGGTAGTTTCTCACTTTTGAGTGATTTATTGAAATTATTTGGTTTAAAACATCATATTAATATGTTTGAAACAATAAAGGTGAAGAATATTGGTTGGGGAAGGAGATCTCACTTTTTTAAGTGTTTTTCCACAATGGGTTTCTTGTAGATGCTTTACCGCACTGGGATGTCATTATATAACTATTTTTAGAAAGAGTAATTTCCGCCCTTTCTAACCGTATATGGATTATGTTTATGTGTGAAGGGATTCATGAGTTATTGAGCTGAGAAAACAAGGTGCGATTTTGGACGTAAAATCCGTCCGTAGGCTTCTAAGGGTTAATACTTTTTTTTTTTATCTTTTTTTCAACTCTGAATATAATAATCCAATAACACATGTATTTATCTAATTAAAACATGTTCTGGTCAAACTCAGGCAGCTTAACTTAATTTCTTAGGGTTTTTAAGGTTTCTAATCTGAAGATGATTACAAAACTCATTTAAAAAGACATTTAAAAAGCATGTTTAAAAGCAAGTCCATTAAATCCTTTGATTTTCTCTAAAAAAAAGTCTTTATTTTAAAGAAAGGGTTGACTGTATGTTCAAATAATTGATAATTATGACAAAAAAAAAACACTCATTCCTGTTACTCTTTATTTTATGAGTAACAGGACTGAAAGTAACAGGAATGAGTTTACAGCATAGAATTAGCAAAACAAACATGAAAAATAGCTAAATGGCGGCCATGCTAATAGCACGAGGACACTGTGCACATTCTAGTGATTTTTCCTAATTTTTTTATTTTAAAAATAAACCAATAAGATCTAAGAATTAATTTAGGTTACAGGAATGAGTGTTGAGATTGTGCTCCTCAGTCACAGAAACAAGAAGGTAAATATATAGAAAAATAAATTAGGGAACTTAATTTCGACCTTCCCATGATCTTTAGAAAGAAACAACTGATGTCACTTCCTGTTGTAGATGTGACTTGTAGAATGTTCCCTGTTTTACAGATAGGGTAATGTGTTACTATAACAGGAATGAGTGATAATATTTAGACTCTTTGTTTATGCGTCCCTTGTCGACTCTTGTATGTTTTCCTGTATGTTTTATCTACAGTTCAGGTTATGTGTATTTTCTTTTCATGTGTACTCAGTGTTTCTGTTTATTGGTTTATTGTTTGTTTTCATTTTCTGTTGAATAAATATTACTGAAAAAAACTTGGGTTCTGCAGCAGGACAATGATCCAAAACACAACAGCAAGTCCACCTCTGAATGGCTGAAGAAAAAAGTCCGAAACTGAATCATCAAAAAGAAAGTTTATGCTGGAAAACCTTCTAATGTGGATCAAAATCATACCTGTCAAGTTTTAGATTTAAAAATAAGGGATATTTTCCTATGTACGCTTAAAGCCGTCCCACCAGCCCAAGGAAGGTTCCGTATCCCTTACATTTTAAGACAGGTTTACAAAAAATCTTTTGATACAGCCAAATTAAAAACCCTTTTCTATATATTTTTTTAAAAAGTTAAGATTTCATGTCTTTTTTGGCATAAATGCACTCTTTTATATGATATATTTTTTATTTATTTAATGGATTTAAAATTGAACAAAGGGTGCACAAATTCGGCAAAATGACTGTTGGTGACCTAAAAATAGTATTATGAGATTTTACTAAAAGGACATGGACCAGATATATTCCATCAGTAAAAATTAGTCCTAAGTGGCCTACACAATTAATAATTTTTAATTAATACTTCTTTCTTTTGATCACTCCACCCCTGATCAGTTCAGTTAATTTCGGTCCTCTCCACATTTCTAGTTAAACTGAGCACAAGTCGCTGTATTTGTTTATTTTAAAAGGTTTAATCTGTGTGTTTTATTTTGGAGACGAGTATTTTTAAGCAGCTATCAGAAAAATCTCATCACAGTTTTGCATGATTAGCCTACCGTTACCTTTCTTTTAGAAAAATCGCTGAATATCCAGATCTGTTTTAACATCAGCAGCTCCAACTAGCTGCCTGAACTCACCGCGACGGGGGGGGGGGCTTCCCCACACTGACCCTCCTTTGCAATCTAATTGGCTGTTTCTCCTGAAAGGCGGGACTTTCTCCTTGAACCGGCTCCACGATTGGTTAAGAGACACAGAGCAGTCAGTGCCCTGTCTCCTCAATAATATATATGTTTTTTTTATCTTAATATAATACGGGAAATTTACGGGAAAATACTAATACGGGAAGACGGCGGGAAAGAGGAGTAAAATACGGTAGTTTCCCGGCCAAAACGGGAGACTTGACAGGTATGATCAAAATTCCTCAAAAGACTCATTGCAAATGACTTGTTACTTGCTGTTGTAAGAGTGACACAACCAGTTATCAGGTTTAGGAGCAAACACTATTTTTTACACTGTTCCTTGTGGGTTTGGATTTCCTTTCTCCCTTAATAGTAAAACCTTCATTTAAAAAAAAAAAAACAGCATTTGTGTTTACTTGTGTTGTCTTATATTATACTTATATTTATCTTATCTTATATTAATATTTAAAGTTGAAGAAATAATGAAAGGGCAAAAACTTTAAGATTTTCTTAAATAATTTAAGTAAATTAAACTTGTCCAGGCTTACAGTGTGCTGTGTAACTGTGGTGATGGTGATATTTTAAATATATACATCAGTGAGACTGAGGGTGAAGGTGGCCTCCTGATGGAACTACAGGTGCTGGTCAACGAATTAGAATAATTTGAAATAGTGCAATCATGAAATTCTTTGAATGCATTTTTTGTGCAGAAAGCAAATCAGGTGTTCACCGCACCTGTCCTACTCGTTAGACTAATCACAGAACTCGTTACCTGGAAAAAAATTTGCTCAGCTGAACTTTCCAAAAGGCCCATTTAGGCCATTTAACTGTGACACTGTTGTTTTATTGAATTAGAATAATGGAGAAACCGTTTCATTGAATTAGAATAATTTTTATTATAATTACAATCATCACTTTCTCAGTATTTTGTGGCTGCCCCCTTGGCTTGTATGACTGCCTGAAGTCTCCGCGGCATCGATTTGACCAGCTTGTCGCAAGTTTCCGCACTCACAGCTTCCCAGGCAGTTGCGATGTTCTGCTTCAGTTGGTCCAGCGTAGTAGGCTTTCTGTCGCGAATTTTCCGCTTGACGATGGCCCAAAGGTTTTCAATGACATTGAGGTCAGGCGAGTTGGCCGGCCATGCCAAAACTTCAAGCTGTTTTTTAGTGAACCAATCTTTGGTCGACTTTGCCGCATGAGCCGGTGCTAGATCCTGTTGAAATATGAAGTCTTCTTCGCCGAACTGTTCCTCAACAGTCGGAATCAGGAACGTTTCCAGAACATCTTGATATACGGCAGCATTGACAGTCTTCTTGAGGAAGCAGAGTTTCCCTACACCTCGAGCGGACATGCATCCCCAGACCATAACGCTCTGGGGAAACTTGACGGATCTTTTCACGCACTCGTGGTTGTAGGTTTCGCCACCACGACGCCAGACACGAGGACCTTGGTCACCGAAGGAGATGCAGAAGCGTGATTCGTCACTGAAGACCACTTTCTGCCAGTCTTCAGCAGTCCACTCGCCGTGTTCTTTGGCCCACTTCAGCCGTTTCTCCATTTGTTTCTTGTTCAGCATCGGTTTTACTGCTGGAACGCGAGATTTGAAGCCGAGTTCGCGCAGACGACGGTAAGTGGTTGATCTGGAGACGTCAGCGCTGGTCTGCTTGTTCCACAAGTCGGTGAGCTTGGAAGTGGACTTGAACCGGTTGCTGACTGCGATCTTTCTCAGCTGCTTGTTGTCGCGAGCAGAAGTTTTTCGGACGCCGGAACAGTTGGTGCGCTTGCTGCAGTTTTTCTTGAGAGCTTTGCAGACGGAAGACTGGCTGATGCCGAGCTACTCAGCAATTTTAGTTTGGGTCAAGCCTTGTTGGCGAAGGGCTTGAATTTGAGCCACTATTCCGGTTGAGAGGTCGCGCTGCTTACCCATGATTGATTTTACAACTTAGAAATTCTACTCAACCCTGACTTTATACTGCACAGTGAACACTCTTCACAGAAAACAAAAATTCGAGCATTTATTCTAATTCAATGAAACGGTTTCTCCATTATTCTAATTCAATAAAACAACAGTGTCACAGTTAAATGGCCTAAATGGGCCTTTTGGAAAGCTCAGCTGAGCAAATTTTTTTCCAGGTAACGAGTTCTGTGATTAGTCTAACGAGTAGGACAGGTGCGGTGAACACCTGATTTGCTTTCTGCACAAAAAATGCATTCAAAGAATTTCATGATTGTACTATTTCAAATTATTCTAATTCGTTGACCAGCACCTGTAAGTCTGAAGATAATGAGGGCGGGAGAAAAGGGAATTAAATGATTGAAGGTTTCTCTCTTTCAAATTCATTAAAAAAAAAGGACACTATATGGAGCCACTAAATGGATCGTTCATTGTTTTTTTCTGATATCAACTGATAATTTTATTATAAAAAAGTCCTTCCACTGAATAATCACAGGTAAGAACAAAGGTAAGAACTTTTTTCTCAAGTTTTAATAAGCCCAAAGTCCATTTCACGCCGTGAAGTTCTTCTTTAATGTAGATGAATGTCGATTCATTAGAATGAAAGGGGTGTCCACAAACATATGGACATGTATTGTACTGAATCTCTTCTGCCTTATCCAATCAGTCACATTAGAGCAGTATGACATCAGTCTCTAAAGCGGTATATGTGTGTGGATGAGGGGTTCAGTGAATCTGATGGGTTATGTGAGCCCACATGAAAGACAAATCCAGAAAATCCCACCTCGTCCTGCCTTCGTTTATTCCAGTCTTCACTAGAGGAAAAGAACCCATTTGTGCTTTAAAGCCTTCCTCTTCCCAGGTGGACAGACTGATTCTGCTGGAAAATGACGGTCTGATATTTATTTCACTGCAGCTGATTGGTAGAAAATGGGGTAAAATCAGAAATACATTTGAAGAAAAAAACAGCTAAAAAAAAAAGTTTAAAAAAAATATATATATGTATTTTAATTAAAATACATTTTTTTAACTTTTTTTAGCTGTTTTTTTTTCTTATTTATAGGTATATGTTTGAATAAAATGAACATTATTGTTTTATTCTATAAACTACAGACAACATTTCTCCTAAATTCCAAAAAAAAATTAAGTCATTTAGAGCATTTATTTGCATTAAATAAGAAATGGCTGAAATAACAAAAAAAGATGCAGAGCTTTCAGATCTCTGCACTCCTGGTGCAGACATCCAAGCAGTTCAGTTTGGTTTGTTGGCTTGTGATCATCCATCTTCCTCTTGATTATATTCCAAAGGTTTTTAATTTGGTGAAATCAAAGAAACTCATCATTTTTAAGTGCTCTCTTATTTTTTTCCAGAGCTGTAGGTTCAGTAAAATAGCTGTGAAACAGATGTGACAACATGAATGGGGTAACTTGCTCTTATGGCCTACAACACTGCAGCCAACACTGTTGTCAAGCATTATATAACATACTGTATGATTTAATACCCCAGGGAAAGTAGCCCTGGTGAGCAAGATTGCACACTCATGGTGAGTAAGGTTTGGGGGACAAGACCATTATGCAAATAAATTATGCTTTTTTGTAATGTACAACAAAAGGCTGAAATGTAATTAGCTTTAGAAACTTCACAAATCTACCTCTTTATGAACAAGAGATTAACTGTTTTCTGATAAAAGTAACAGAAGATGCAAAAAGTAAGATAAAAAACTATGGAGTGAATTTTGTGCCAAAAGTTTTACACAAAAAAATAAAATCCGCAATCAAAATTTTAAGAATCAAAAGCAAAAATTGTATGTTGCAAATTCAAAAGAGAAAAAAAAATATATATATAATATATATATATATATATATAATATATTTATTATAATAAATCCCATAATCAACAATAATACAAATAAAGGCTTAAAATAGATTCTGACTCAGGACTTAAGAATGCCCCAAAAACGAAGACCATGGGTTACCTCTGTTGCACAAGATAAGTCCATCAGAGCTTCCAGTCTACCTGCTAACTGCTGAACAGAGTGTTTTGGTTTGTTTGGCACTTTTAAGTTACTACATGATTCTTAATGTGTTCCTTCATAGCCGGGATAACTGTATTCATTTACAATGCAGGTAAAAAAAAAAATAATAATAATAAAAACAACATTGAATGAGAAGATGATGTGTCCAAAATTTTGACTGGTCTTGTAATATAAACACCATTTATGCTGCATTATGATCAAAACGTGTAATGCATAATAACACGTATATACATATTTAACACATAATGAATTGTTTATAATGCCTTTTGAATAAATTATAACAAGTCTCATGGACCTTTTGTTCAGTGTTTGTTAAAAGGAGAATAAAGTGATGACACTACAGACACTCTTGTCTTTGATCATTATTTTTTTTTCTAGCTTTTATAAGATTTGGTGTTTGATATGAAAATAGAACAATATTATCTTTGGTTACTCTATCAAATAAGAAAAACAAAAGCATTTACCTGAGACTCACAGTGTGTGTGTTTGTGTGTGTGCTATCAGTGCACACACAGGCCCTACCTGCAGGGCACGGGATTGCTGAGAGAGGGGCAGGGGGGTGGAGGGGAAGTGTCCCACCTGGAGAAGATAGATATGGTGGGAGATCAATGGAAATGTCGAGATGGACGTGGAATAGAGGAGAAACCGACAAGAAGAAGAAAGAAGAAGAAGAAGAAGAGAGTAAAACAAAGGAGCGGAAACTATTGGATTTAGAGTTTGGCTTGTGAAGAACCAGAAGCCAGATGATTTGTCCAGCACCTTGGAGGAACAGAGGGGGGGGTTTGTTGTGTGGGGGGGCGGGGGGGGGGGGGGTGGGGGTGAGAAGGAAGCTGGAGATGAGAGGAAAAAGATAGAGACATCAGTGAGAGTGTGAGCAGCAGGAGAAGGGTGAGAAAGACTTCAGGAAACTTCAGATCACAGTTTGTAGTTTGGGGTGTAAAACGGCTGATGGAATGTTCCAGAAACGCTCGGGGTGAAGAGGGGGGCCGCCAAGACCCGGCTCAGTCACAGAGAGACCCTCCCCTCTCGCACCGTGTCTTCCTGTCTTCCTTCTGTCCTACGGCTTCAACGTTTCTGGATCAGGACCCCAGCCTGGAGCGCCACTGTTCCACTGAAACCAGTTCCACAGGCCTATAGGACTGGAGGAAAGAGAGGGAGAGAGAGAGAAAGAGAGGGAGAGAGAGAAAGAAAGAAAGAGCACACTTTGCATACTTTATGTTGTCTCTATCTACAACAGGGGTCTGCAAACATCTGGCCCGTGAGGTTGTTTGAACTATAATAAACGATAATACAAAAGAAAAATATTAATAAAACACTTCTCTGATGAGCTTTTGTTTACGTTCCTCTCCTGTCTCTCTGTCGCGCTCAGCGTGACTTCAGTTTCCACCCGTTCTCATTTTTTTTGTACATTCTTGGGCTTCCTATCTGCTTATAAGGGTTTTTTTTTTCCCGGCCGTGTCCCAATTTACTAGCCAGGGCAATGGTAGTGTATTGGGCCGTGACCCTGACAACACGGGTTCGTGAGAAGCAGTGTTTATTTATATATTTTTTACCTGCTTTGAATTTAAGTGTTTTACAATTGGGTTCAACAACCCTCTGGGCTGGAGAGCTACTAGATCTACATTACACTTCATTTTCCAAAACAATTTTTTTTCGGCCTGCCACGTAATGGCTTGGAAAATGCCCTCTTGGAAAAAACCCTGATCTGCAGTATCGAACAAAATTGGAAGAAAGTCTAGGAAACCCAGTTTTATTGCTTCGGAGCCCAGTGCTGTGGGTGCTATGCAGCTCTGTAACAAAATAAGAGACCACTTTAGTTTCTGAATCAGTTTCTCTGATTTTGCTCTTTATAGGTATATGTTTGAGTAAAAATAACATTTTTGTGTTATTTTATAAACTAAGGACAATGGTTCTCCCAAATTCCAAATAGAAATATTGTCATTTAGAGCATTTTTTTGCAGAAAATGAGAAATGACTGAAAAAACAAAAAAGATGCAGAGCTTTCAGACCTCAAATAATGCTCATATTCATAAAGTTTTAGGAGTTCAGAAATCAATATTTGGTGGAATAACCCTGGTTTTTAATCACAGTTTTCATGCATCTTGGCATGTTCTCCTCCACCAGTCGTACACACTGCTTTTGGATAACTTTATGCCTTTACTCCTGGTGCAAAAATTCACGCAGTTCAGTTTGGTTTGATGGCTTGTGATCATCCATCTTCCTCTTAATTATCTTCCAGATGTTTTCAATTTGGTAAAATCAAAGAAAAGTATCATTTTTAAGTGCTCTCTTATTTTTTTCCAGAGCTATATATCCTATTAGCTGACTGTTGGACTTTGGTATGGAAAACTTATGCACTGTAAGCCCGGATTAGTTTAATTTACTCTAAAAACAACTAAGGAACCGGTTGCCTTAAAAATGTTAAGTAATGGGTAATGAAAATTTAAGTTAGCAGGATAAGTTGAGCTTACTCATCTTTTTAAAGCAGCCGGTTTGCTCAGTTTTTTTTTAAGTAATGGGAAATGAAAACTTGAGTTAGCATAAATTAAAACATCAAGTTATTACAACTAAGGGGAACTTGATTTATTTGTAAGGTAGCCCAGGGGGAATCACTACACACTGATGGTGAGTGTTAGTCAGAAACTGTTGGACACACCCAGTATGCAAATAGATTGTGACAGAAGCCAATGGAAAAGAAGCTGCTAATGTCAACAGACTAAACTCAGTTATTATAAGTTGGTTCAACTCAAAGATCTCAATCTGAATTATACAGAATATGTGTCCACAAATGTTCAACTAACTCAAAATAGTTGAGTATTTTTGTTTAGAAAAATCCAATTTAATGTAAAACTATTACATTATTTGAGTTTAAACAACGTATGGGTTTACAGTGTGCCTTTATCTGTGTAGAATACTTGTTCCAGTATCCAGAATGCTTTAAAACTGCTAAATTTCCTCGATTAGGAAAACTGTCTGGATACTTTTATAAAGCGTTCCAGATCAAATTGAGCTGAGATGAAAACAAAGAGAGAAGAAGACTCAGCGTTTGGTAGAAAGGTAGAAAGTGAGAGAGTGAATGAGTAGAGGGATGGAATCTCTCCCGGGGTGTTGTGGGGGATTGGCTGCAGGTGTGTGAGCAGCCATGTGGGGATTTAGGCAAATCTGTCCCAGTTAAGGCAGCTCTCAGAGGTGCTTCCAACACCCTGCAACCTCTGCCACTACCCTTTCATCCCTCCATCCCGGCGTCAGTCCATCCATCCGTCCCACAAACCCCTTTCTTCCTTTCTAATTCCCACCCTCCGGCTGCCTGGCTCTGTGTGGATCAGGGCCAGGGGCACCTGGCACTCACCTTCAACCGCCACTGCCAGCTAGAATAGCAGAGCAGCACCAGGATGGCAGGAGCACCAAGACACCAGTCTGAAAACGAGTTTGAAGTTTTTATGTATAGTTAAAGAAAAGAAAACAAAGAAAACAAATGATTTATTTGGAAACCTGTGTTTATAATGCATTACTAAAAAATGCATTATATAACATGCATAGTACCATATAATTAAGCAATGTACACAAGAGGCAGTGCTATAACGTGTAATATTGGCATTGCATTGCTGCGGTCATATCACATTTGGTTTGTATTTGGTTTGTAAGCGCTGCATCAATGCTAAGTTACCTGTATGTGACGAAGTAATACATAAAGAGCTTTGGTTACAGTACATTACCGGCTAATAATGTCACTCATAAAACGCCTCTCAGCCAATCACATTGCAGGGTCAGAACTATTTGTGGTACAATTGCTGTCATCCAAACCTTAAAGAAAAACATTGAATTGTTTAGTTAACAGAAAAGTGTTTAACAAACCAGAATATAAAAAAAGTTATAATTTGTGAGTTATTATACATGTGTATAACAGTAATTGTGAGGTAATGTGTATACCAAATAATGCATTCAAATGCATTTATAATATATTAGGAAGTGTTATATTATATATAAAATTATACTTTATGTATTCTGAAATGCTGTGTTACTTTTACGGCAAATGTAACAGGACACACACCTTTCAAAAAGTTCAACATTTGTCTTATCAGCCCACAGAATATTTACACAAGTCCTGGGGATCATCAAGATCAAGTTTGTTGCTAAATGTGAGACGGACCTTTGTGTCCTTTTTGGTCAGCAGTGTTTTTGCCCTTGAACTTTCTCATAGATACCATTTTTCGCCCAGTCTCTTTCTAAATCATTAACACTGATCTTAACTGACCTGCAGTTCTTTAGATGTTGTTCTTGGTTTCTTTGGCACCTCCTGGATGAGTTGTCCATGCCCTTTCGGAATAATTTCAGTAGGCAGGCCCCTCAAGGTTCACCAGAGATCTGATTTTTGAGATCTTTTAGCTGCTTGATGTTGTCAGACAGGTTCTACTTAAGTGATTTCTTGATTCTACAGGTCTGGCAGCTATCAGGTCTGTGGTTCAACTCAGCTATCAAAAACAATGTGATTAATCACTGTTAATTCATTTTTAAGGGCATTCTATATCATGAATATTGTAAAAGTGGGTGTAAACCTAAATGGGCTATAGAAACAAATATGGCTTATTTACTATTACTAACATACCCTGAAACCGCAGATATACAGCTGCTGTTTCTCTCTCTCTCTCTCTCTCTCTCTCTCTCTCTCTCTCTCTCTTTGGCCTCTACGGGGGTCTTACTTCTAAAAAGTAGAAAGTGTGTGGTTTGGCAGAAGGGAAAGTTTCGCCTGTTTTTCACTCTCTTTCGGGTGGCTGATGAAGGGTTGCTATTTCAGGGAAACGGACGCAGCAAAACAATTCCTTTATCAAAGGCAACACACGGGCTGCTTTTAAAATTTCACCCCTTTCATTCTCCATCTCTCACCTCTCGCTATCCCCCCATTCCCACGACAGGCCGCTCTCACTCATGCCTGCGACTGGTGTGAGTGACAAGCCTGAGCCGCCAGAAAACAGAGTGGAACTTTTTTTTCTCCACTTTTTTGAAAAGTGGAGGGGAGTCCCAGTGTCTCCGTCTTCAGCAGCAGGGGGTGAGCGACAGAGAGACGGATAGAGAGAGAGAGAGAGAGAGAGAGAGAGAAAGAGAGATAGAGATTTAATATATATATAAAAAAAAGCTGTAGATGCAGAGCAGTGTGTGTGACAGACTGTGACTGGCTCTAACACCACAGAGCCTGCGGTAATCCTACACACACACACTCCCTAACTTCTCCTGAGAGAGAGAAAGAGAGAGAGAGAGAGAGAGAGAGAGAGAGAGTGAGTGTAAGGATGTGTGAGAGGATGAAGGGATGAACGAGTGCAGATACGGACAGCATTAGCACATTTGCCCTTTCTGAAGCTTTACACTCTTGATCCCTGAGCTCCCTCAGCTCTGTGTGTGTGTTTAGAGCTCTTATATTCTTAAAGCTGTGGAGCATGTGTGTGTGTGTGTGTGTTTGTTTGTGTCATAAAGAATGGTAAAATGATATAAATGAATACATATACACTAATTGATAAAAACATAACACACATAGAAGAATTGTTGGAATCAACTGAAATTATAAATATAAGTACCTTTTCTTTGCTAAAAATAAAAGTAAAAGTACCCATCTAAAAATCTACTCGAGTAAAAGTAAAAAAGTACTTAATTTAAAATGTACTTTGAGTAAAAGTTACATAGTTACCTTTAATTATTTGATGTAAAAAAGTACAACAAATTATCAATTAAATGGTTTTAAATGAACTATTATTCTGCATAATAATTTAGATCTTTCAGGCCGTATTTGTTCAGACCACAAAAGCAGTAATCAGAGCAAAGGGTGGCTGTTTTGAAGAAAATAAAATATAAAACATGTTTTAAGTTATTTCACCTTTTTTTTGTTAAGTACAAAATCCACATGTGTTCATTCATAGTTTTGATGCCTTCAGTGAGAATCTACAATATAAATAGTCATGAAAATAAAGAAAACACATTCAAAAAGAGAAGGTGTGTCCAAACTTTTGGCCTGTACTGTATGTTTAACCCCAATTCCAATGAAGTTGGAATGTTGCGTAAAACAAAACTAAAAACAGAATACAATGATTTCCAAATCCATTTCAACCTCTGATCAATTGAATACACTGAAAAAACAAGATATTTAATGTTCAAAAGCATTCGTATCTTAACAGCGCAGCATTTTTGTGCGTCTCTGAAGAGAATACTGACCTTCACATTCAGGCTGTGAAGATAAAAATCAGGGTTATTCCACCAAATATTGATTTGATAGTTCTGAACTCTTAAAACTTTATGAATATGAACTTGCTTCCTTTGAATCATTTGAGGTCTGAAAGCTCTGCATCTTTTTTGTTATTTCAGCCATTTCTCATTTTCTACAAATAAATGCTCCAAATTTTGCAGAAATTTTATCCGTAGTTTATAGCCTAAAACAACAATGTTCATTTAAAGCCCCACTAGGTAGGATTTCCTTGATTTTTTATCTTTTTAAAGAAGTGAAATTACAGCTTGAAACTCACTGCAGCGCTGCATTGAGATGTAATAGGTGGAATAGCGGTGCTCTCGTGTCTGTGCCAGAGCTCCTCTGAGCTCAACCCAGACTCTGTAAGTTTTCCGAGGCGGCCGCGACCAACGCTCACGAGAACTGCGACCTGCTTTCCGACCTTTAGTTCTAACAGTTCTACAAGGACTACTGGTTCATTCTTTACAAACTAACATACAGACACTCTGGCAGAAGCTGGAAAGAGATCGAATATGTCTGTGAAAGCCAGAAAACGAGAAAGAGAAACTAAAATCTGTCTGAAACATTTATTACTCTCTGCAACTGTAGGGGGAGCCCACGAGCACAAAATCTCAATCCTACCTATTTCAGCTTTAACTTAAACATATACCTATAAATGGCAAAATCAGAGAAACTGATCCAGAAACTGAAGTGGTCTCTTAATTATTTCTAGAGCTGACTAATGCACACATTACCTTGTCTGATTCTTGTCTAGTCCCTTTAATAAAAAAGATAAATAAATCTTTTGACACCAGGCCTAATTCCAGGGAGGGACTTCAGAGGTATCAAGCCCTCCAGCACTGAGCTGTGGAGCACTGGAACCTAACTAAGGTTCTTGTTTTTCATTGAGTGCAATCAAATCGGTGTTCTAACTCTCCGACCTTCTGATTGCCCACACCTGGTCCTGTTTAAAAATATTTATACCCCTCGTTTTCAGCAGCTCCTCGCTGGGTATAGAATCTGGATTCTAGCACTTATACCAAGCGTTTCTTTTGTTCATTACTCTTCTGTTATCGACTCATTTTTTATTGTTTTAATACGCTTTGCCCTTAGTACTGATTGTTTACTGTTATGTCCATTGCTTTAAAATGAGGAAAGTACATCATTTGAGAACACCGAGTCCAACAAACAGCTTCTCCAACAAAAGCTGGACTAACCACTTTTAAAAAAAGCTTTATTTTGGGAGCAACAATGAATGAGAAAGTGTCCAAACATTTTTGTTTTTTTATATATTTCATTGCTATCTTGCAAAAACCTTGCATTTCCTTATTTATTTATTTTACAGGTGTTTTTTTTTTCTATTTCACTTTATATGTTATGATACAGTTGTGTTAAACTGTGATTTTTGATTCTCTGAAATCATTTAGAACTAGGATGCATAAACTGTATGTCATACGGTTCTGTGGAAGTGTATTTAAGCATATGAGTCTCTGATGGTTGAGAGTGTGTGTGTGTGTGTGTGTGTGTGAGTCGTTTATCTTTAAATAGCAGTAAATGTGGGTTAAGTCCTGGGAGGGGTCCTTCTTCTCAGATGCGATGGACAGGCTCTGGCTGTCAGTCTGCTGCTGTGAAGACAACATGTCTGCCGGGGAGAAAAACTCCCAGCCTCACTTTAACACATCACACACAGTCCCTCACACCCCCTCACACTCCCTTTCAGGCACGGCAACAGCAGAAAACACAGGTCTTCACACCCACACAACCACAGGAGAGGTACGCCGTGGACACTTATGACGAGACAAGTGAAAGCGATGTCATTTCCCTGGTCAAACACTTCAAAAATCTCCTTCGGGAAACTGATACGCCTCATTTTACATCCCCTTTAGATTTGTGTGGGAGATCACTTACAGTATATTATCTATAACGACACGAAAATTAAGTTAAATTAAGAGCAAGGTAAATAATTATCTGCTGGGTCACAAAAAAAAAAACAAAGTAACTTCTAAGCAACTGAAGGCCAACTTTCTCCCATTGGCTAATGTTATAGTTAATAAACAGACCTTCAGGAAAAGCAACTCTTATGTTTGTTTATATTTTGTTTACAATTTTGTATTTTACAATAATAAACATAAGAGTTATTTTTCAGAGCAGTTCATAAAAAAATTAAAAAATGTTAATAAAAGAGCAGTTAAAAAAACAATAAAAAGAGGGTTTTTTTACTGTAATGAAAAGCAACTTTTATGTTTATTATTGTAAAATACAAAATTCTATACAAAACAAGGTAAAATAATAATTAAAAAAGCAATTAATATGTTTATTACTGTAAAATACAAAATTGCAGTGGCGTGCAGTGAATATAGTGGGTACCCCTTCTGCAACCACCCCCCATAACCACCCACCCCACCGCCGGCCGACCGACACATAGATAAATATTACAATAATTACATATTCTCTCTCTTGACTTATATAAGTTATATTAACTTAATAAACATCAAAAGCCCACAAATACAGATACAAACTACAAAAATATACAATAGACCCAACAATAAATGCTTATTTTGCCTACAAGTACAACCGTTCAACAAAGATCACTCATTTGTAAGTCTACAGTACACCAGAGCAGCCAAAACATTAAGTACACACAAAAACTCACCAGTCAGGCAGCCTATTATTGTGGATTAGTTTCACATTGAAGAACAGCCTTTAAAAAGACCTTTAAATATAATATGACAATATCTGTCTTATTTTTATAAATTATAAAATACATTCTTACACTTACAATAACTATAATATACATTTCCTGATTAAAAATTATGTAATTATTTACATGCACTTATTGTCACCTCTTCTCTGAAGGGTTAGAAGGGCCTCACTGCACACCACTGCACAATTGTATACAAAATACAAACATATATAAGAGTTGCTTTTCAGACAAGATAAAAATATATTTTACCATATTATTATTTATGCAGACATGGGAGCCATATTCACAAAAGAAAAAGTGACAATGGTCTAAATTCCATCCTAAATGGCTACAGTTTCATGTGCCAGTACATTTTAAATCTTTTTTTGTTTGTTTGTTTGCATTTGCATTAATGTTGCAGTTATTAATGTCTAACATAAAAAATGACTTATCTAATTGCAAGGCAATGTAACAAATTAGATCCTGCCTTTTTAGTTCCTGGCTTCAAGAACCAAATGATGTCAATTTCTTATTTAAAAGCAATGGACATTATATAGTAAAACAAATAACCTTTCAAATAATCTTTTTTTTTTTTTACTTTTAAAAGTAATGAATGTTTTTGATTTTGTCCCGATGGCCAGACACACGACAGACACACGCGGATACCAAACTCGCAGATTATTAATAAAGGGATTAGACTTACAGGGGTGGTCAGAGACAGGCAGGGTCAGAATCAAAATGGCAGCGATAGAAAACAACATACCAGAGTGAGTTCAGGCAAAAAAGAAAGGCAAAAGAGTAGTAAAAAAACAAAAATGAATCGATAACAGAGAGTAGGAAGAAAGGGTAATACACAGGAAATCCAAACACGTAAAAGGGCCAGGCAAAAAGAGAAGTCTAATAACAAACATAAGGGTTGGCAACAGTAATAAAAAACAGAGTCAGTAACAAAAGAGCACTGAACAAAAGAAACGCTTGGTAGAAGATCTAGAAACTAGATTCATAACCCAGCAAGGAGCTGCTGAAAACGAGGGGTATAAATACAAACAGGACCAGGTGTGGGTAATCAGAAGCTCGGCGAGTAGCAGCGTAGCATTTCGCGATCAGCAGAGTCCGGAAGGTCCGGTGTCAGTGCATGCTGGGAGTTGGAGTCTTTAGTGTGTGTATCTGAGTTCATAGCAGGCAGACTAACTACCTCAGAACTGACAGATTTAAATACTGTATGTCTATTAAAAATACCTTTTAGTTTCAGGAGCAACAGTCCATTTTTTATACTTTTTTATGTCATTTTAAGCTTTGGAAACTTTCAACTCTTTTAATTTTTTATGCTTAATGTATCTTATGAAAGTCTGCATGTGTAAATCCCATCTGTTTCATAGAATGACTCATGTACAAATGATTTTCACCGGTGATGTAGTGGAGTGTTTTTTCACAGCAGGTCCACCTTTCAGATCCAGAAATAGCTTCAGAATTATGAAGTTGAAAAGCGAACGAGAGCAATAAAGCAAGATCTGGGTACTTTATTTAAAGAAGCTTATTTAATAAAAAGCCTGGTTCCTAATAAATTCTGTAGATGTTCTCTGTAACCTTTGTTGCATTGTTAACATCACTTCTTAGGCCATACATTAATCATCTTACAAAATTAAGCTGCATGTTTGTGACCTACAGTGTTGTTTAAAGGTTTGTGAACCCATCAGAATCTTCTACATGCCTGGATAAATTTTAGGTCGTAAAAGTAGATAAGGAGAATCAAAACATAGACAAATGAGACAAACGTAAAAGAATGAGGAAAACGATCCAATATTACAATATTATCTGGAAAAAACATTTTACTATTTACTTTTTTTACTAATCATGGATGTGTTTTGGACGTAATGAACCAATGAGTGTGTCACTTGCCATTTCCTTTAAGAGGCAGGTGTGCTCTGACTTTGGCACGTTCGTATCTTAACAGCATGGCGCAACAGCATGCTGAGTATGTCTCAGCAAAGGATACTGACCTACGAGTTATATTAAATTATACAACAGTAAGTTCTGACCTCACAATCTGATTGGTTGAGAAGTGTTCTAGCCGTGCTGATATATGTGATAAAATCACAGCCTTCTCACACTAAATCTGTATCACTCCGCCGACGCGTTGCCGAGTAACGACGTATACACACAGGACGCCCGCAGCAGCGATAATATATATTTTTATACCCAATAAGGTATACTACTGAACTTCATAGCCAGATGTATCCAATCATGAGAAAAGGTATTTAAGGTGGCTACTTTTTTTTTCACCCAGATGAAGCAAAACAGACCCAAACCACCACCACCATGTTTCACAGTTTGAATATACTCTTGGCCTTTTGGTCTCATCTGTTCACTCACCATTAGCCTTGTGGCTTGTCCATATAATCTAATAACAAGCTGCAGTAACAGGAAGTAACCCTGTTCTTCTGATTAGATGTTAACCATTGTGAGAAAGGCCTTCAGTTGTTTAGAAGTTACCTTGGGCTCCTTTTGTGAACTTGTGGTCTATTACATGCCTCGATTTTGGTCGACTACTTCTGGGATAAGTAAAAATGATCTTGAATGTCTTCATATTTACAGCATTGTGCAAAAGTTTTAAGCACCTGTGAAAATTTCGGTAAAGAAAAATCTTCGTATTTGGATAGTGTCTTCATAAGTGTTTATAAGCTCAGTAAAACACTAGTATTACAATAAATACAAACAGCAATTTTACAAAACGCAGTTACAGCTTTTACAGTCCTGTTTTCCTTAAAACATCTCATAATCTCTCCCCCTCATCTGCGTTTAATAGAGTTATTTCTAGTACTCATCATATTAATCAACACCTGGTTTGGTAAATTACTGGTAAATGTGGTAAATCAGGTGAGCTGCTGACGGAACTGAACATAATATTCACATGCTGACTGAGGAGCATCCAGGAGAAATCTGGAATCTCTACACTTTGCATCTGTTCAAATGTCTGTCTTTGTTAAAGAGCATAATATAAAATATTTCAGCATGAAAGCAGGTATTTGTAATGTGTAACAGCTTCCTGAATCATTACTTCATCTCTGTTGTTTGTAAAAAACAAACCGTGTAAAAATCAGGTAAAAACTGGTCGAGTTGTGATTATTATAGGTTTATTAAACTCCTTCCTCAGTGTAAATTAATCCACTGGGGGCGCACTGTGGCCGACTCCAAAATGGCAGCCACGCTGAAACGCCAGCTCCAATAGACCAATAGACGACCACCTTTCGACACGCCCACACCTTTCGACACGCCCACTACTCCGAGCTGCAGAGACCCACGTCTCCATATATACATTCAGACTGAGATCTTTGAGTTGAACCAACCTATATTAACTGAGTTGAGTCTGTTGCCATTGGCAGCTTCTTTTCCATTGGCTTCTGTCAAAATCTATTTGCATACTGGGTGTGTCCAACAGTTTCTGACTAACACTCACCATGATTCCCCCTGGGCTACCTTATAAATAAATAAAGTTCTCCTTTAGCTTTAATAACTTGATGTTTTAATTTTTTCCTAACTCAAGTTTTCATTCCCCATTACTTAACAAAAAATTTTTGCAAACCGGCTGCCCTAAAAAAGTAAACTCAATTTTTCCAGTCTTAAAGTATAAGAAAAATAAAAAAGTTAATCAACTTCCCCTTTAGTTGTAATAACTTGATGTTCTTAGTTATTCTAACTTAAGTTTTCTTTATCCATTACCTACTATTTTTAAGGCAAATGGTTTCCTCATATTTTTAAAGTGAATCACAGTGTGGAGTGGAAGATGTAGGGAAATTAATAAAAGTGTGTGCTGTTTAATGTGTCACTGTATAACCTTCCAAAGGACATCCAGAAGGAGCAGCTGAAGCTTTTTTTTTTCAGCATCCCGGAGGATTTCAGTCTGAACTTAAGAGTTTGTTCCACATTTCAGCCTGGGCTGCTTTCTCTGAAGGTTCTGTTCACTCCTCAGTTTAGTTCACACATGGAATGATGGAATCAATCATTGTTTGTGTGTTAAAACATCAAAAATGACCTATTTAACCTATAACCTTTACCATTTACCCTGGCGTGAAAAAGTACAGATTTTGCTTGTGCCATACTGATATTTTCTAATGATCAAACATTACTAAACTTTAATATTAGACAAAGATAAGCATTTTTTAAACGCTGATTTTATTTATTAAATAAAAAAAAATCCAAACAAATCTAGCCCTGTGTAAAGAAGTGTTTGCCCCCTAACTAACAACTTGGTTGTTCCACTCTTGGTGGCAAAAACTGCAATCAAGCTTTACTGATAACTGGCGATGACTCTCTCACATCTCTGTGGAGGAATTTTGTCCCTCTTCTTTACAGAAATGTTTTAATTCAGTGTTCTGCAGCAGGACAATGATCCAAAGCATGCAAACAACAATTCCTGGTTCCATTTATTACAGCAAGTTGTCCTGATCCTGAAGCAGCAAAGCAGCCCCAGACCATTACACTACCACCACCATGTTTTAAGTTCAGTATGATGTTCTTTTTCTAAACTGTGCGTTAGTTTTACGCCAAATCTCAAACAATGTCACATCGGTCCAAAGAATACTTACCCAAAGTCCCGTGAATCATCAAGATGTTTGTTGGTAAATGTGAGACCTGGATTTGTGTTCTTTTTTGTCAGCAGTATTTTTTTGTCTTGGAACTGAGAGCCAGTTTCATCCTCCTGCGTCCACAGTTAATCCTGTTGGTTGTGGTTCGCCCTTCTTGTTGGTATGCTGACATTACCCTGGATACCGTGGCTCTTGATACATCACAAAGACTTGCACAAAGTCTTGGTCACAGATGCGCCAGCAAGACGTGCACCAACAATTTGTCCTCTTTTGAACTCTGATGGTCCTAATTAGAGCCAGTTTCATCATTTTTTTATTGGTTTTAATTGTCATTGCAAGTGCACTTAAGGATAGGTTCTTGAATTTTTACGGGTTAATTGATCTTCATTTCTTGTTTTCTTCTAGTAATTTTCTTTACTTATTTGAACCATAACATGGATTAGAACAGTACTCAAATGATCCTAAACTCATTAGGAGCCAAGAAATTCAATTAATTAACTCTTGACAAGTTCTGCAGCACAGCTGGTAACTGAAACCCTGAATTCCAGGTGACTCTACCTCATAAAATTGACTGAGAAAATACAGCCAAGACGTGCAAATCTGTCTCTATCTAAGCAAGAGGTGCCTGATTTGAAAAATCTAAAATATAAATGTCATGTCCTGGCCCTGTTCCGTGTCCGTCTTGTTCTGTCTCTTCTGTGTTTTTACTTGTGTCATTCTTCATGTAGTCCTGTGTGTTCCTCCCATTTCCTGCCTTTAGTGTTTTTATTCCCTGTGTTTCATTTGTAGCGCCGCCCCCTCGTTACCTGTCCTCAGGTGTTCCCCGTTTCGTTTTCCGCCTAGTGTTGCCACCTGTATTTATAGTCTTGTGTTTCCTGTTTCCTTTGTCGGTCCTTTATGTCTTCATGTCTGGTAGGTTGATGGTTTTCTTAGTTTCTACTCAGTGTAAAAAAAAACTCTGAATTTAAGGCATCCTTTCACAACTGGCCCGCCGCCTAAAGAACCTGTCCAGCCCTGCATTGAAACAGCAGCAGTCGTGTCACATCAGCTCGGTCCTAAATACCTCCAACCTTTGAAAAGCTCCCTCAGCCTCTGAGGACGGCGCGTGTTCTGGGTCTTGGGGCTTTTGGCTTCTCCGTTTTTCATGTTGCGCTTTCCTGGCAAATAACATCTGCCTGACACGAGCCGGGGCTACCGCTGGAGACCCGGCTCCTCGCTCGCTCAGCCACCGGAGAGGCCCGAAATGGGGCAGACAGCAGACGAGCGAGAGAGCTTACCCTTCATCCAGCTCTGGGAGAGAGAGAGAGAGAGAAGAGTGAAAAAAGAGAAAGAGAGAGAGAGGGAGGAAGAGAAGGAGAGAGGGTCTCTGAGACTCTTTTCCTGTCACAGGCGTCAAGCTCCTTTTGATGCATTACAGAAACTAAAAGGGGGAAAATTGAGAAAGATGAGTAAGAAAGATGAGAGAGGGGGAGGGAGTTTGGTAAAATTTGCAGCAAAGTGAAGAAGATCTAAAAACACACGCTATCGTGGGAGAACGGTATCGACTAGAGCACAGAATCCTCTGCAGAAAAAAGGGGAAAGAAATGGGCGAGACAAAGAGAAAAAGCATAGATGGAGAGTGTCAAGGTCCACTTAAGAATCGTCATTTCAGATGGAGGTAAAATAACACCTTTCAGAGGGAGCCGTCCCAGCAGATCCAGCTGACTCTACCCGGCCCGGGTGCTGTCACAGTCTGACACAGTGATGATTTTTAATTAGTCTCTTCTTTATTAGTGTCTTTGACCCCTGTGCTGTTATTCAGAGAAGACCGAGTGAAGCAGCACACACAGAGAACATCTGTCCCAAACTTAGCACAGTGTTTTTTAAACGCTGGTCCTGAGTCTTCGTCCCAGTTAGTCTGGCTTACTTTAATTCCAGAGGTGCCTCCTTTATAAATACATGGGGTTATGGGTTCAATTCCCTGCCTGGCCAAGCCTGACACTTTATGTGACACTCTAAGAGTCCTTCGGCAAGACTCGCAACTATGGATGGTAACAGACTGTGTGATATACAGCTGTAGAAAAAATAGAAAAAAGAGACCACTTCAGGTTCTAAATCAGTTTCTCTGATTTTGCTATCTATAGGTATAAGTTTGAGTAAAATGAACATTGTTGTTTTATTCTATAAACTACAGACAACATTCCTCCCAAATTCCAAATAAAAATATTGTCATTTACAGCATTTATTTGCAGGAAATAAAAGAGACAAATGGCTAAAATAACAAAAATGAAAGATGCAGAGCTTTCAGACCTCAAATAATGCAAAAAAAAAAAACAAGTTCATATTCCTAAAGTTTTAAGAGTTCAGAAATCAATATTTGGTGGAATAACCCTGATTTTTAATCACAGTTTTCATGCATCTTGGCATGTTCTCCTCCACCAGTCTTACACACTGCTTTTGGATAACTTTTTTCCACTCCTGGTGCAAAAAAAAACAAGCAGTTCAGCTTGGTTTGATGGCTTGTGATCATCCATCTTTCTCTTGATTATATTCCAGATGTTTTCAATTTGGTAAAATCAAAGAAACTCAAAGAAACTTGTACTCGCTGATATCAACACTAATATCTATTTATAATTAAGCAATCAGGAGAATTATGTAATAGTGAGTATTGATGTAATATAAGTGTAAAGTAGTGCAATGTAACAGTTCATTTTGAGTGACTGTTCCATTTTGAGTTTTGATGTTTGAGTCACATTACTGAATATAATTTTTTTTTTTTTTTACTTTTCCAAAGTCAACAAGCTTATTTAAAAGAAATTTAAAAATTATACATAGATAAAAAAATAAGACTAAATGAGATTAGCTTTACTCTATGGACACAGTTTAGTTTTACCAGTGCCATCATGTGACGCCAGGACCACATAAGCCAATTGGATGAGACTTTTAATTAATTATAGACAGTTAATATCAGGGATGGAAGGGGCTGAGTGAGTAGTTCCAAACTCCAACTTTTCCATTCCCATCCATGGACAAAGCCCGGCCTGGAACTACAACTCCCAGCATGCATCAGCCAGTGTCACATGCCCAGACTCAACCAGTCCTGTCTCACTCGGATGTTCTACGTCACCGGAGTTTTAGATTGTGTTCAGGTGTTTGTAATTTACTCCTATATATATAAACTCGTCTGTTTGTTATGTATTTTGTGAGGGATTTTCCCAGTTCTCCTGTTTTTTGTCTAGCCCTTCAGCTTTGTTTGTATTTTTTGGTATGTATTTTCTGAACAAAAAACAACAGTTTAAAGCAGCAGCTTAACAGACAGAATATTTAGCAAAGACCAGCTATATGCAACACCTATAGAACAGAAGGAGCAGCGACAGCGTGGCGGTTCTAGTGAAACAATTAATATGTAAATACACAACAGAGCGCCACGTACCACATAAAACCGGTCTATGGGTGCTAATCCCACATTTCAAAGTATTTCCTCTGTATTCATACACCAAATATAGAAAACAATGATTGCTCATGAGTCCAAGTCAAGTCTGAAGTCTCTGTGTCTACAACTCAAGTCCGAGTCGCAAACTCGAGTCCCCATCTCTGCCTAAATCTGAGCATTTTTCAGCCAAAACAATACTTTCTAGTCTCAGATTTACTATGTAAACATCAATCAATCCCTTAAAATGTTTAAATTAATTCTACAGCACTCTTAAAGATTTTCTACCACAAATATCAGGTCTAGCAAATCCTACGCACCTGCCATTCCAACGGCCACGACTTCTGCAATGACGTCTGGATGTGATGAATCCGCGCTGGTTTACCGACTGGAGTGGCGTCGTCTGAACTCCAGTGGCCCTTCACCTTTAGAGTCATGTCTGCGCAGTCATGAGATTCATTAGATGGGAATCAAAAGCCGGTATTTGAAATGGCCTCTGTCCTCTTCTAATGGAACAGACAGATTCCAGCACCAGCAGCAGCCATGGAGTCCAGACCATACCATTCCCACTTCACACTCGACCCTGGCCTTCAATCATACCACCTCACAGCCATGACTGACTCGTATGATATGTGTCCAGACGTTTCCTACTCTTGATGTTCTGCTGAAATCAAGGGGTTTGATGCGGAGTTTGCCGGCTTTTGCTGCAGTAACAGCCTGTGGTGTTCGGGAAAGGGCTTTACGCTAGATGTAGGAACATTGCTGATGGTGGATGATTAGTTCTGCCACTCAAACTCATCCCAAAGATATTGGATGGAGCGCCAACACTGCTACCGTCCTTTGCAGCAGACTGAGAATCAATTCCTGCAGAAATCTACCAATAACATCTTGAGACAGATTTTTTTAAATCATCAAAGTACAAAAAAAGTAATGTGTCTCTAATAACAGTGTAGTTACACATTAACAATCATGTACTAACAGTGTAACTACTGCTAAAAATGCATTGTAACAGGTTTATTACAGCATCAACATCTAAACATGTAGACTTGAGTGTAATAAGTAAAAATAATAATAAGTAATAAGTGTGGTTCTCCAGCAGCTCTTAAATTGGATAGTTTTTTTTATACTTAATCTACTAACTATTATTCAGATTTTATCATGAGAATACGGGCAACATTCTGTTATCATGTCTAACTGGCACTGATATACACGTGTAATTACATAACCTGTACCGAACCGCAATATATCTGTAACAATGTGTACTTCGCCAGTAGTTACGTAGTAACACTGTTATTACATGATTTTTGTGTTATTATACAGCTCTGGGGAATAATTGAGATCACTTAAAAATGATGAGTTTCTTTGATTTTACCAAATTGAAAAACTCTGGAATATAATCAAGAGGAAGATGGATGATCACAAGCCATCAAACCAACCTGAACTGCTTGGATTTTTGCCCCAGGAGTAAAGGCATAAAGTTATCCAAAAGCAGTGTGTAAGACTGGTGGAGGAGAACATGCCAAGCATGTATGAAAACCAGGGTTATTCCACCAAATTTTGATTTCTGAGCTCATAAAACTGTATGAATATGAACTTGTTTTCTTTGCATTATTTGAGGTCTGAAAGCTTTGAATCTTTTTTTTTTTTTTTTTTCAGACATTTCTCATTTTCTGCAAATAAATGCTCTAAATGACAATATTTTTATTTGGAATTTGGGAGAAATGTTGTTTGTAGTTTAAAGAATTAAACAACAATGTTCATTTTAATCCAACAGAGACCTATAAACAGCAAAACCAGAGAAACTGATTCAGAAATTTAAGGTAAGTCTCTTCATTTTTTTCCCAGAGCTGTATGTTTCTTGTGTATTGGGTTTTAGGGTATTTCTGGATCTACAAATATTGAGGTTATACAATGGTCTTGTATTTATTTTCATAAGTGAAAAGAAAATTTTCCTAAAATTATTACTTGTAAACTTTGCTAAGTTCAGTACAGCACAATATTGTGTGTTTGTATTTTGTTTAGAAATTTGTAGAAACATTAAATATAGTATGAGTTTGAGTAAAGTAGCGAGACTTAAGCCCAGTAATCTCTGCTCATTATAATGAGAATATTTTACCGGAAAACCTAAAATTATATTTCGATAGTTTGTGTGTATTATGTGTAAAATGTTGCATAAACATTGAATAAAACGTAAGAAAATTCAACGTGAAAGACTGTTTGGAACTCCCACATGTTGCAAGACTCTGAAGAAACTTCAGGAAGCCATTGTGCAAGAAATCTTAAAGAAGGAGTACATGGTAAAAGCACAGTGACAGTGTTAATTTTAAGCGTGAGGCATCTGTGTAGTTTGAGCTGGTTTTGGAGACATAGTACTGTGTACAGTGAATTTTGTTAACAGAATACTTTTCAGACATTTCTTGGAAGTAGGCAAATATTGAACAACTGGTACAGTATCGCTATTGGCTCTACTGGAGAGGAAAATGATGGGAAATCTCGCCCTGACCCGGCCCGAGTTCGGGTAAGAAGTATATATTAAATACACATTTTATTTTGGTTCCACCTCAAGACCAGCTGTACACATGCTTTTCTTGACAAGCTGAGAGAAACAGAAGCAGCGTTTGAAGTTAAAAAAAAAAAGCATTTGGATAAAAGTGGTAGAGAAATATTACAGGATTCTACACCAATATACATGTAACACTCAAACATGGGTTATGCAGCTATTCTGCCTATTACAGGGAGTGGAGCATTACCATGATTCTGAAGCTTTTTTAAAGGTAAAATTCCTACATAACTATGCTCAGAGGTGGAAAGTAATGAATTACATTTACTCAAGTTACTGTAATTGAGTAGATTTAGAATTAGAGTAATTTGTAATTTTTAAAGTAGTTTTTAAAATAGGTAATTTAACTTTTACTCAAGTTCATTTTGACACAAGTAATTTACTTTGCTACATTGGAAAACTCCCCGTTACTGAGTAAAAAATAAAATGCTGGGGGAAAAAAAACAATTGTCTGAATTAAAAAATAAATAAAAAATTGCATGGATGCTCGCACGTGGAATAACGAGGCAATAACGTCCTCATGCAATACAAAATGTGCCCCGCCGGACAGAGCTGCCTGCTTTTTAAAAACTTCTAAATCAAACCTGTGAAAACAAGAAACCTTTACCACTAGTTCTTGAAAATGTTTTATGGGGTGGTCTGAACAAATACTGCCTGAAAGATCCAAATTATTATGTGGAATAATTGTTCATTAAAAACAATTTAATTTATGATTTGTTTTTACTTTTTTACATCAAATAATTAAAAGTAACTATGTTACTTTTACTCAAAGTACATTTTAAATTGAGTACTTTTTTACTTTTACTCGAGTAGATTTTTAGATAGGTACTTTTACTTTTAATTGAGTAGAGTTTTAGTAAAGTAAAGGTCCTTTTACTTCAGTACTTTTTCCACCTCTGACTATGCTTAAAGATGTAGGTCACCACTGAACTGTTTTAAAATACAACAAACAAACACAAGAGAAGAAAAGAAACTAATCTAAATTAATTAACACAAAAACATCAATTAGATACAATAAGATTAATGTGTAACAATGAGAATGATCAAAAGTTTAAAACGTTCACAGCACCTCAAGACACAGCAGATGAAAAACAAGCGAATAGCAGCACAATCTGTAAATGACAAAACCGACACTTAAGAGAAAAACAAGAATGACTTTCTTGCACACTTTAACATTTAGACCCAGTGAGATGTGCCATCCAGGTGCTGCAGAGCAGACTTTTCTATTCTCCTGTGATCAAGGTGATGGATGCTCCGGCGAGGCCACACAATGAAAGTGTCCATCACATCAGCCAGGTTAGCATAGACCGCTAAAGCACATACGCCACATCAGCTATTCACCACAGCTCTGGCTCCATATTACACTGCGTTTCCTATCACTTGCCAAGATCTGACTTAGAAAATACTAAATCACAGAGCCTTCTATAAAAGAGAATGCATTTAATAGGGATTCATCCCATAATAATGCATTCATTTGCCTTGTAATGAGACTTTGTGAGGTTTAGAAAAAAATGCTACAACAATAATTGTGGATTTTAATCAAATTTCTGAATAAACTCTTCCCTGCATGATCGTTTCAGGTTAATCTTAACATCAGAAATAAAGACAAAAAAAGAAAATTTTCACACTTTAAACCCATTTCCAGTTGTGTTCTAATCAATAGATTAATTTATACCCCACCATGATTAAACTGTTCAGTTCCAGCTGTAAAGCTCAGCCTATTACATGTTATTTAAATGAGTGAATCAATAAA
The DNA here is from genome assembly GCF_023375975.1 of Astyanax mexicanus. Taxonomy (NCBI): domain Eukaryota; kingdom Metazoa; phylum Chordata; class Actinopteri; order Characiformes; family Acestrorhamphidae; genus Astyanax; species Astyanax mexicanus. The sequence continues at coordinate 21,477,244 of NC_064426.1, read as the reverse complement.
ACCAGAGTAAGAACAAGACACTCTGAATCAGTTAAAAGTGAAATGAAAATAAAAGAAAACAGTGATTAAAAACGCTAAACTCAACATCACCATACAACTAGGGGTGGGCGATATGGCCCTAAGAAAATATGACGATATTTCACGGTATTATCGCGATAACGATACGCTTGACGATATGACGAAGTATTGAATTAAAAAAACGATTTTAAGACTACACTACTGCACCAAAATGAATATTACATTTTCTTATTGCATATGATATGATATGGCACACCCCTAACTGAGATATTAAAAAATACAATAAATGTATCAGATTTGTAACAGAAGTCAATGATCCAGAATGTCATGGCAGTAATAATGCGCTCTACATATCTCCATATATCCAGTATTAAATAAAAAAATTAACGATACTGGACAGATATAATCCGTCTCTAGTAAATATATAATGGGAAATGAGAACAGGGTGAATTTTCCTTTTGCAAAAACAGCAAAAAACTTGCACCCTGGTGTGATAATTAGGGGTAGGTGATATGGCACGATATTTCAGGGTATAATATCGTTCACGATATTAAAAAATTTTGGCGATATTATCATGTACGATATAATATGGCACACCCCTACAACAACACACAAAATTCATTCAGCATTTATTTAGATTCTAACTAACTATCATTAGTGAGGACTGTCAGTAGTATGTGTTGTTGAGTAGGTATACCTATAAAAAATATATCTGTTTTAAGTAAAATATATACTTAATTGTACTTAAAACATATTGAGAAATGTATAAGTATGCTGTAAATATACTAACAGATTTATGTACTTACTTAAAATATATTAAAAGTACAGTAATATTAAGCTTTCATCAAATGTTTAAAAGTAAACTTTGATCACACTTTTTAAAAAATACAATATAGTGTATTTAAAAAATAGACTACTATGAAATACACTTTTAGTTTAATGTAATTTAACATATTTTTATAATATTATTTCTAAATATACTTTTGTACATTTTTTAAAGTGTTTTATATATATTGTGACCGGCCCCAGGGTTCAGGGGCGTGGCCACTGTGACCCGGTAGTAGAAAGTCCACAGAGAACACAGACACGGGGAGTAAATAAACTCAAACCATACCTTTATTTGGAATTAAACCCTCCACCACACCCAAGAGAACTCAAATGAACATAATGCGGCCCAATGGGGCTCTAATCGTTTTGTTTACTTTTTCTTTTAGCTGTCCCTTTTCCTCAGACTCCTCCTCGCCCATAGTGCTCCCCGATTGAGGGCTGAGGCTGCGTTTTTATACCTGTCCCAGCTGGCTGTTTAATTAGTCTGGATGCAGATCAGCTGGGACAGGTAGAGCTGTGCGTTCCGGCGTGGGGCGGACATATATATATATATATATATATATATATATATTTTTTTTTTTTTTGCATGGGAACTCTATGCCCCTATCACTAGCATTGTACGTCTGTTGGGAGCATCATCTAAAAGCTCTGTATTTCAGAATGCTGGGGTGATGTAACGCCAGACAGGTAGGAGAGACGCACGCCGAGTAAAAGGTAAAGGCGGGTTTATTTACAGAGTTGTAAACAGAGTAACACAGCCAGAGAACAGGTTGAACAAGACTCACACTGGAAGCAGGAATCGTAATACAGGAGACAGTCCAAGATCCAAAGCCAGAGAGACAGTCCGATAATATAACAAATCCAATAAGGGCAAAGACAAAAGGCAAAATCCGTAATACAGGCAAAAAGATCATAACAAAAGGGCAGACAGAAAAGGGTTTGGAATAACGCTCAGTACGCAACATGAGTCGGCAATACCTCGCGAAGAACAGACGTTAACCGAACCCTATATATACAAAACATGGAATTACTATGAACCGGAACTTCTTAGAATACAGGTGACTCTGAACGGGGAGCGTAACGCGATTGGGTGAGAGTGAGCGGCTGACGGTGACGTCATGGCCAGTGGGATTTTGGGAAATAGAGTTCGGGTGTGTGAGAGGAGATCCTAGAGACCTGACAGTACCTCCCCCCGAGGAGTCCGAAAGAACCGAAGGACGAGGACGACACACAGGAACCGCCCCTCTCCGCCCGGAGGCCCGACGGACACGAGAACCCGAAGCGGGGATAGCCTGAACAGGAGCCCTGGTCCTGGGACGACCCCTGGTCCTGGGACGACCCCTCCTGGAGCCGCGGACGGAACTGAGAGACCGAGTAGCAGCAGACCTATAGCGCCTACCCCTTCCAGGGTCAGGAGACCTCCTCCTTGGACGACCCCGAGGGCGTGGTGCTGGACAAGACGGATGCGACCGATGGAATTCTTCCACCAACAATGGGTCAAGGACGTCTGCTGCAGTAACCCAGCTTCTCTCCTCAGGTCCGTAGCCTTCCCAATCAACCAGGTACTCCAGGGCTCCCCTCCTCCTTCTGGAGTCTAACAGGCGCTCCACCGCGTAGACGGGTCCACCATCCATGAGCACAGGCGGAGGAGGCAGCATCCCATGCGAGGTCTCATCCAGCGGACCAGGGATAACCGGCTTAAGTAAAGAAACATGGAAAGAAGGACAGACACGATAATTAGAAGGTAATTCAAGACGGTATGTAACTTCGTTGATTCTTTTGATTATTTTAAAAGGGCCAATAAACTTAACTGATAATTTTTTGTTGCCTTCGGGGAGCCGGAAATCCCTGGTAGATAGCCTAACGCGATCTCCTGGGGAGTAGAGCGGGGCCTCACGACGATGACGATCAGCCTGCTGTTTGTGTTGTTCTAACACGGCTTCTATACGTCTGTGAGTCTCCTCCCACACCTCCTCGCTACGGCGCATCCACTGATCTACTGCAGGGATATCAGAAGGTTCAGCTGACCATGGCATGAGCGGAGGTTGATAACCTAGGACACACTGAAAGGGAGTTAACTTAGTGGAAGAGCTGATAAGAGAATTTTGAGCCAATTCAGCCCAGGGGAGATATTGGGCCCAATCATGAACATTGTTAGAACAATATATACGTAAGAATTTCCCTAGTTCCTGGTTCATCCTTTCACACTGACCATTACTTTGAGGATGATAACCGGAAGACAAACTGACAGAGACACCCAACCTACTCATGAATGCTGACCAGACTTGAGATATGAATTGAGGACCGCGATCAGACACTATATCCTCGGGAATACCAAAAATACGAAATACCTGATTAAACAGGCTTTCAGCGGCTTCAAAAGCGGTGGGTAATTTAGCGAAGGGAATGAACCTAACACCACGTGAGAAACGATCAACGACAGTCATAATGACTGTATTACCCATGGAATCAGGAAGATCTGTAACAAAGTCTACTGCCAAATGGGACCAAGGTCGAGCTGGAACTGGTAATGGTATTAATTTACCGGCAGGTAGAGTACGGGGAATTTTACATTGAGCGCAAATGGTACAAGATGATACAAACTCATGGATGTCTGAACGCATGTTTTCCCACCAAAATCGACCCTCCAATAATTGATAGGTGCGGGTCTCACCGGGATGTCCAGAAGATGGGGAAGTGTGAGCCCATGTGATTAATTTATTTCTACACTGATTTGGTACATATGTTTTGTTAGGTGGGCATTGTGCGGGAGGAGGTGTAATTCGATTAGCTTGACTAATCTCCTCCGAAATTTCCCACCTGATAGGAGCCAAAATTACCTCTGGTTTTAGAATAGTGGTGGGTTCTGAGATGACTGAATTATTTTCATCATAGATACGCGAGAGTGCATCAGCTTTAGTGTTACGGGACCCTGGTCGGTAAGTAACAGTGAAATTAAAACGAGCAAAAAACAAAGACCATCGAGCCTGACGTGAGTTCATGCATTTCATGGATTTCAAAAACTCTAAATTTTTGTGATCAGTGATAACTACAAAGGGGTGTAAAGCTCCCTCCAGCCAATGCCTCCATTCCTCTAAAGCTAATTTAATGGCTAAGAGTTCGCGGTCCCCAATACCATAATTCTGTTCAGCAGGAGAAAGTTTATGAGAAAAATAGGCCACAGGATGCATTTTACTGGGTGAGCCTAATCTTTGAGAGAGTACAGCCCCCACTCCCACACTGGAGGCGTCAACCTCTACAATGAATGGTTCTTTAGGATCAGGATGTTTTAACAGAGGGGCAGAAGTGAACTTTCCCTTAAGGGTAGAAAAAGCATCGTGCGCTTGTTCAGACCAAACTAAAGTTTTAGTATTATGTCGCAACAAATTAGTGAGTGGTGCTGCTACTGAGCTATAATTGCGTATAAAACGTCTATAGAAGTTGGCAAAACCCAAAAATCTCTGCAGTTCCTTTACTGATTTGGGAATGGGCCAGTCTACTACTGCCTGGACTTTATTATTGTCCATTGAAACTCCCTTAGCATTAATGATATATCCCAGAAAAGAGATAGAGGAGAGGTGAAATTCACATTTCTCAGCTTTGATAAAAAGTTGATTTTCTAGCAGACGAGATAGGACAGCGCGGACCTGGGGAATGTGTGTGGTCAGATCGGATGAGTAGATTAGAATGTCGTCTAAAAATGCAATCACAAACTTTCCTAACATGTCACGTAGGACATCATTTATAAAGGACTGGAACACGGACGGGGCGTTTTTGAGGCCAAAAGGCATAACTTGGTATTCATAGTGCCCCCTTGTGGTGAAAAAAGCAGTCTTCCACTCATCTCCCTCCCTTACTCTCACTAAGTTATATGCACTACGAAGGTCCAATTTGGTAAAGACAGAAGCCCCACGTAATTGTTCTAAAGCTACAGGCACTAGAGGGAGAGGATACGGGTAAGTTTTAGTAACTGCATTAAGTTGTCTGTAATCTATACAAGGTCGAAGACCACCATCCTTCTTTTTTACAAAAAAGAATGATGCTGCAACTGGAGAAGTGGAATGACGAATAAAACCCTGAGCCAGGGCCTCCTGCACATACTCCTCCATAGCTTGTTCCTCAGTCTGAGTCAAGGGATAAATGTGAGATTTGGGGGGTATTTGATTGTCAATGAGATCAATAGCGCAATCGTAAGGACGATGTGGTGGGAGTTGTGTGGCACGAGATTTGCTGAAGACTTCAACAAGATCAGAGTATTCAACTGGGATATGTGCAAGAGACTCAGGCTCAGGACTCTCAACAGTGGTAGACTGGACTTTTAGTTTAGGAGCAGTAATACAATGTTTATGGCAATATGGAGACCAGGACATAATTTCATTATTAGACCAGGAAATCAATGGATTATGTTTTCTCAACCAAGGGAGACCCAAAATAACAAAATAATCAGAGTCCATCATGACAAAAAACCTGAGCTCCTCAGAGTGCAGAGCGCTGACGTTCATTCTGACAGGAACGGTGACGTGGGAAATGGTTCCCTGTCCAATTGGTTTCCCATCCACAGCAGACAATTTGACAGGGTTATCCAGGGGTTCCATTGGGATCTGGAGTTGTCTGGCCAGTTGGTGGTTCACGAAGTTACCCTCGGCACCGGAGTCAATTAGTGCTGGAAACACAAAAGGAGAAGCAGACTGGCAGAGCAGAACAATAGATATGCAGATAGATTTAGAAATCATGTCAGAGTATAGACCGCTTACCCCTTTAGCGTGTGGAGAGGATTCCACACGCTTTCCCGAGTATGTAGCAGGTGGCTCGTATGGACGGTCCGGGTTGCCATGGAAACCATGGGAGAGCCCACCGCGGGACAAGCCAGGAGTATTATTGTTATTTAATACTCGGGGGGGTCTAATCTGACAATTCCGCAGCACATGACCAGTTCCACCGCAATATAAACACAAACCGGCTTGGATGCGTCGTTGCCGCTCCTCTCTCGATAGTCTAGAAGCGTCGATTTGCATCGGTTCTTCTGGAGCGGATGAAATGGCAGCAGGTCGAGGTGAGGTGGAGAACCGGGGAGTAAATCCAGCAGCGCGGGGGGTAAATCCAGAAGCGCGGGGAGTAGCCAGGTGAGCCGCTGTAGGAGTGTTCTTTTGACCAACAAACGAGTTACGTTTCAGTTGATCCAGTCTAATAGCCAGGGAAATCAAGTCATTCATGGGAAGACCGTCATCCTTACAAGCTAACTCGGTTAAAATGTCCGGATGTAATCCATTACGGAACATAACGCGCAAAGCTGGCTCATTCCATCCACTACCCGCCGCTAGCGTACGGAATTCCAGCGCATAATCCGCAACAGAACGGTTTCCCTGGCGTAAACGAACCAATAACTCCCCCTGTGATTGTCCTTGATGAGGGTGATCAAAAACCATCTGAAATTCGTTCAGAAACTGTTCATAGGTGCCATTCTCTACCACTGGCCAGATAGCAGTAGCCCAATCCAAAGCCTTGCCGGTTAAACGTGAAACAAAAAATGAAACCCGAGCTCTGTCGGTGGTAGAAGGCATGTTGGAAAAATATAGCGACATCTGGAGCAAAAAACCTCTACACAGATCAGGGGTGCCGTCATATTTATCCGGTTTGCTCACGGAAAAAACAGCTGCTGCCGGGGCTGGATAAGCTAAGCTAGCCGGGGCCTGGCTAGCGGGAGCTAAGCTAGCTGGGGTGGCTATGCTCAGCTGGGCTAACTGAGCAGAGATACCCTGGAGGCTAGCGGTTATCTGGGCTAGCTGGGAGTGTTGCTCGGTTTGCTGGGCGGTGAGAGCGCTAACAGAATGAGTGAGACCCTCGAACATCTGGCTATGCTGCCCGAGCAACCTCCTCTGGTTATCTACAGCCTGTTGTAAATCCTTAAACTCAGCCATCTGTCTTTGCGGCGAGGTATTATGTAACGCCAGACAGGTAGGAGAGACGCACGCCGAGTAAAAGGTAAAGGCGGGTTTATTTACAGAGTTGTAAACAGAGTAACACAGCCAGAGAACAGGTTGAACAAGACTCACACTGGAAGCAGGAATCGTAATACAGGAGACAGTCCAAGATCCAAAGCCAGAGAGACAGTCCGATAATATAACAAATCCAATAAGGGCAAAGACAAAAGGCAAAATCCGTAATACAGGCAAAAAGATCATAACAAAAGGGCAGACAGAAAAGGGTTTGGAATAACGCTCAGTACGCAACATGAGTCGGCAATACCTCGCGAAGAACAGACGTTAACCGAACCCTATATATACAAAACATGGAATTACTATGAACCGGAACTTCTTAGAATACAGGTGACTCTGAACGGGGGAGCGTAACGCGATTGGGTGAGAGTGAGCGGCTGACGGTGACGTCATGGCCAGTGGGATTTTGGGAAATAGAGTTCGGGTGTGTGAGAGGAGATCCTAGAGACCTGACAGGTGAATGGAGGTGGGCTATTTTTTTTTTTTTTTTAGAATTTTTCCCATTTTTCTCCCCAATTTACACGGCCAATTACTCATTAGGACTCCCCCTATCACTAGTAATGCCCCAACACACCAGGAGGGTGAAGACTAGCACATGCCTCCTCCGATACATGTGAAATCAGCCACCGCTTCTTTTCGAGCTGCTGCTGATGCAGCATTGCCGAGCAGCCAGCGCTTGGAGGACAGCGCAGCGGCTCGGCTCCGGTACATCAGCTCACAGACGCCCTGTGCTGCAGACATTACCCTAGGAGTGATGTGGGGAGAGAGCGCCATCTACCCACCCGGAGGGAGCAGGGCCAATTTTCCTCCCTCTGACGCCGGCAGCTTGATGGCAAAGCTGCATGAGCTGGGGTTCGAACCTGCGACCTCCTGCTCATAGTGGCAGCGCCTTAGACCGCTGGACCACTCGGCGCCCCATATGGAGGTGGGCTATTTGACAAAAGTTTGTGCTCACTATCATGTATCACTACAGGCCAAGTCCATTTCACACCGGATTTCTCCTTTAAATTAAATTGACATTTAATCTCCTGATCGTCCTTCGGAGAAAAGCATTGCGGTCCAACTCTTTGCTCTGGGTGCAGCTATATATATATATATATTTTTTGCAGTTATTTTCTTTATGACGATGACTGTAAGTCACGTTAACGTCACGTCGGGACTTTGCCTCACAGTAACGGAGGGGAAAAAACCCTTGTTTTCAGTTGTTTTCTGAAGCTGCTTTTGCTGAGTTACTGAGTAGCACTTTCCCGTCTTAGGGCTCCATGTTTATTCTCTAAAGCACAGAGTCCTGTCACACTGATCATATTTCTCTGTGCCACTTTCAGCTGAATCACGCCACGGCTTTCTCTGACAGCAGTTGGAGCCGGTCGGAGTTATCCGCGTGAAGTCGTGTGAGAAGTATGTCACGGAGTGTTTGTCTCACACACACGCCGCTGAGCTCGTCCCTCGCCGGCGGAAGGAGAGCCGATTTCAGACAGGCGTTTGAGTCGGGGGCCCGAGAGAGGACCATGCTGCAGCGACAAGAAAGGAGGGAAGATGGAGGAGTGCTTATCCCTCGCTCATCAGACGAGCGTGAAGGCTTGTCAGGCCCCCGTCAGAGTCACGCACCCGCCTTTGTTTCCGCTTCATCTGTATTCATCCGTTTATCTCCAAGTTTTGGTTGCTTGACATCCACTCCGCTCTCTCGTTTCTCGTTTCCGCGGTGATTGCTTACTTGGGGGCGGGTGGGCTGATGATCCTTAATTACATCGCCGCGCTTTTTCGCACAGCGTGACCTTGCGCAACAGGTCTGAGATTTTAATAGTTTTCCTCAAATTAAAGTTTGATTAAAACTCGGATTAAAGGGTTGTGTCTCTGGTGAGGTCGAGGCCTAGTTTCAATGTGGACCGAGAGCCACTTGGAGAATCCCTAAACATCCAGCCTCGAATCTCAGCGCAGGGCGGGTCAGCGAGAGCGTTTACATGCATGTTCATAATCAGATTACAGCAGTTATCTGATGGATCAAGTAGTACCATATTTTTCACACTATAAAACACACTTAAAATGCTTTAATTTTACCCCAAATTTTCAGTGCGCCTTATAATCCAGTGCGCCTTATGTATGAATTTCACCAGTCAGGTTTTAAGTATAACCAGTTCCCTGAAGTACAGCGTTATACAGTAGTTTCAATGTAATTATTTTGCCAATCAGAGGTAAGTATCATCCACCTGTAGCCTACTGTTACCCCCGGCTAAATGTGCTACATTTACCAGCCGCTAAATGTGCTAAGCGCTAGCTCTTTCGCCATTTAGAGGTGAGTATTATCGGCCTGTAGCCTGCTGCTTCCCCTTAGCTAGTACTGCTGGAGCAGCATTAGCATAAGCCACTAACCTCGTTAAGCTCTAGCTCTTTCACGGCTCAGAGCCTGCGCATTTACCGTGTTACGTGGGACAAACTGCTATCTAATATCACCCTGGCTTACAGGAACACTTAGGGTTCCTCAGTGTAGCGCTGTCAGGCAGCATTAGCCGCTAACCATAGCTAGCCTGGGTGGAAATCTGTAAATCTAATATTACAGTAATAAACAGAATAGCTTTACTCCGTTTTCACCGTTTTCAGGAGAAACATCTATGTAGATTAATATCCAGTGCTTGTTTGACTGTAAAAGTTTTGTTTACAGTTTTGTTTACTTAACTTTACTTGGCTTTACTACTGAATTAGACGGAAAACATGGCGACACCCCTTTTTCTTACTAGTGTTGCATAATGTGCCTTATTTATGAAAATAGACCAGAAAATTGATGTTTATTGATGCCTTATTGTGCAAAAATACGTTACTTTTATTGGATTAAAATCGGATTAAGAAAATCTGATAAAGACAGGTGGCATCATCAAGCCTCAAGTAATGTGGTGAAGAGAAATGACCACAATTTATGAACCCCCACTGTTACTTAGATCACAGGGTGCTGATTTCCTGGTGGTTCCCAAAATCCAGAGGAGCTCTGCAGGAGGAAGAGCTTTCTCTTATAAAGCTCTGCAACTCTGGAATAACCTTCCCAAAAATGTTTAGGACTCAGACACAGTCTTAAGTCTAGACTAAAAATGTACTTGTTTAGTTTAGCTTTTGGTAATTAATGTTTTTTTTCTCTTTAGACAAGGCTTCAGATTCAGGGGTTCATGGTCATAGGGATTTCTGGTAAACTGAGGTGCTGGGGCTGTTGTTCTCCCACTGCACTCGGTCACTCAGGTTTGTGGACGGATGGTGGAGTGGGTAGATGCCAGTGTTTCAGGGAGCCTACGTGTCTACGTTACCTTCTGGCTCTCTCTATTGCTTTAGTTAGGTTGTGTTATATACAGATCTGGCAGAGTTTGTTAGCCATACTCTGATAGTATTGCATATTTCTGTTCCCCAGAAACCCAGTCAAAACTTATTCCATCCATCTTTCTGCCTTCCTCCCAGTCCCTGACTGCCCACCTGTGCCGCCTGATACCAATGGTTGTTGGACCCTCAGTTCTGGATACTGATTGATGCTCTGGATGCCAGGCTTGCCCATCATTGCCCAAAATCAAATGGTAGTAAAAGCACACTGGAACTCTGGAAGCATTTCCACCTGATAATATTAACAGCAGGCTACCGGTACTGTGCGGTGGTGATTAGAACTAAACCATTCTCTCCTTTTAACCGCAAAAATATAAAGTTAAAATACACTTATATGGCTGTAACTAATTTGATACGTTTCTGCACAGTTGAAGGACCTGTGCCTTTTGCTTTTTGAGTTTTTGATTCATATTTCTGTACTTTTTTCTGTTTATATTGATTTATGTTGTCTCTTAGGGCCACTGAACCATATGGAGACCAGCAAGTATGAAAAATATCTGCTTTGTGGTGGTCCTGTGGGAATTTTAGGAGCTTATAGGCAAGCTCCCAGCATGCTTGGTGGTCACCCATTTGGTTTATTGGAGTTCTTTTGGGAAGGGGAAAATGGGTTTAGGTAGTTATGGCGGTTCTACTGGTGGAGCATTGTTTACTCTATTGGTGTTGGGTTAGATGGTGGATAAGGGTCTCTACAGAGGGGCCTCAATTTAAGAATTAGCAAAAAAAAAAAAAGTTTGCTCAAAGTGCCAATGGCGTGGCTTTGTTACTCTGCCCCCAGTGATGCTACAATACTGAACAAAAGACCCTAAATCAAACTATGAAATTGAGAAGTATCTTGGAAGATGAGCGTCTGAACACTTTTAGACAGAAAGTGCTGAAAGTTCTGGTTTGAAGTTTTTGGGGACCCAGGCCAGCATTAGCAAACGCAGCGCTGTGTAGAGAAGCAGACAGGGCCGGGCTCAGGAGCTGCTCCGTGTCCACCCATGCAATCAGGTGTGTTTGAGTGATGAGGAGGAGCCGGGGTGAGTTCAGAGGTCAACGGCGCCGAGGATTGAGCGGAATGACGGATGACAGGGTCAGAGGGTGCTGAATGACAGGAGCTTCAAACGGAGGGGTGGAATGAAAAGTGGAAATTAATCACTCTGATCTGACAGAGACAAAAGAGACTTCTGGAGCACGGCACTTAAGAAGAGCGCCACACACTTTTACTCACACACACACACACACACACTCACTTCGGATTCCTCCCTCACGTCCATTCATCATTCACACAGTGAATCAGGGACTGGTTACAGTTAGTCGTCTTAACAAAGAAGGTAAAGGAATCAGAAATCGAGGCTGGCACTATAAAGCCCAAGTTTTACTCTAATGAGATTCATTCATTTATTACACATTTGTTACACTACCATTGGTTAGAAGTTGGTCTGTGTGTGTTGGTTATAATAAAAACATAACTACGTTAAAGAAACAGATAAAATAAATGGTGCTGAACTCAGTTTTGTGGGAGGTGGAGTGGATGGATGCTGTTTTTCTGGCTCTCTCTCTTTCTCTCCCTCTTCTGTAGTCATTATCCACACTCTGATAGTATTGCATATTGTCTGCTCTCCATAAATCCACTCAAAACTAACTCTGTCTTTTTGCATTCCTATGAGTTATTGACTGCCCACCTGTTCGGCCTGATACCAATCGATGTTCCACCCTTAGTTCTGGATACTGATGGATGTTCTAGATGCCATGCTTTCCTTTAACGCTCTACAGATCAGCACCCTGTGGTGGTGATTAGAACTAAACCATTCTGTACTTTTAACCAAGAATATGAAGTGCTGCCTTCTTTAAAATACACTCACATGTGTGTAACTGATTTGATAAGTCTGTACAGTTGAAGAATCTGTTGTTTTTTCAGCCTGTGCTTTATGATTCCTTTCTGATTTCCTAGTCGTAGTTTCTTCTGTTTCAGACACTCCCAGGGCAGTTTAGCAGGGTTCAGCTCTGGTGATTGGTTTCTCAGAAATAAAGCTTAAATAATATGTGTGCTAGTTATGTAATGCACTATCATTGGTTAGAAATTGGTCTCTGTGTGTTCATTTTAATAAAAATATAACTACGTTAAAGAACCAGATATTTTACATTTTTCCAGAGAAATAAGCAACACTTAAATGTTCACTAATGACCTTCTGATTCAGCTGTGACAACTAGTGAACTTGAGAAAAAGTCATGGGCACCTCAATGCCACATTCAAACATTCCCGTTTTGGCCCAGTTTTCCAGTCGCAGCCAGTTTTTTTTTGTAGCTTGCCAACAAAAAGCTTCTCAGTTGTGTGGTGTAAACCAGTGACTGGAGTTTAACTGGAGTTTAAATGCTTTAAAATGAACATTTTATACTGTTCTGTATTGAGGACATAAGTACATATTTCAGTATAAAAGTTATCAGACTTTATAAAATATGAAAATCAAATGTATGCGTGTTGCGTAATGAACTTTTCTATTACAATATCAGCAGCCAAAGTGTTACAATTACTTTTCAATTTTGATTATTTGAATCAACCCCCCGTCCCCAAAACATCACACATCTCCCAATTGTAATAATTCCAGTCACATTTTACCTAAAGATCTTGTAAATTAGATATCGAGTTTTTCCACATTAGATAAGATATAAGATTTAGTGTTTGGTTGTGCAGCATTAATTCTTCCTGATGACAATTCCAGCTAAGAAATGTCCAGAAAGCACTAAATCCAGTGAGTATTTGATATATTATGAGAAGATTTCCAACATACTACTACAATCTTTTTAGCTGCAATCAAACTTGGCAACCAGACTTTGCTTTTTTTTTTTTTTGCGTAATGGAAAGATGGGAGTTAGTATCATTCGGTAGATGTACAGGTGGGTCCATTGGCAGTTGTATCCCCCCTTAGTTCTTCCAGAGTACTAATATTTAATGTTTCTCCATTACCCAAAAACTCCTGGACATTCCCAAATCATATAAAAGGGACAAGCCTGTTGACAGTTTAGTGCCAAGATAGCAATAAGCGTCTGATTGTTGACTTTTGTCTAGGTCGTCAGGTTTCGGTCAGTGCCGCAACTGTGTTTTCCATGGCTAAGATAGCAATACACCAGAAATGTACCTCCTGAACACACATCATTCCCAGATCACCACTCCCATCAGCTTACATACAGCTGTGGAAAAAAAAGAGACTACTTAAAAAGGATGAGTTTCTTTGATTTTACCAAATTGAAAACTTCTGGAATATAATCAAGAGGAAGACGGGTGATCACAAGTTGAACTGCTTGAATTTTTTCACGAGGTGTAAAGGCATAAAGTTATCCAAAAGCAGTGTGTAAGACTGGTGGAGGAGAACATGCCAAGATGCATGCAAACTGTAATTAAAAACCAGGGTTCTTCCACCAAATATTGATTTCTAAACTTTACTTTGCATTATTTGAGGTCTGAAAACTCTGCCTCTTTTTTTTTTTTTTTGTTATTTCAGCCATTTCTCAATTTTCTGCAAATTAATGCTCTAAATGACAATATTTTTGTTAGGAATTTGGGAGAAATGTTGTCTAAAACAACAAAAAACAGAGAAACTGATTCAGAAAGTAAAGTGGTCTCTTAATTTTTTTCCAGAACTGCATTTTCACAAGCGCCATTGCTATTTAAACAAACAGTTGCACAGTAGAGTGTAAGATAGCAATGAGCGCTGTGACTTGCCTTGCGCAAGGTGTAGGATCGGGCCCTAAATATGCCTCTACTTTACTCAGTTTATGACCTGAAATCACCTGAACAAAAGTTTCGCACATAAAGATTTACAATCTGAGATTTAAACTCTGAAGAAATCAAAGAAAACCCACCATTCTTATCTTAAGACCATTTATATTGTACTTTTACATCATAACAGGAGAGTGAAGGTGCCCTGCCAGAAGCAGACTGAGAAAAAGAGAGAGAGAAAGGAATAAAGTAAACCAATATTGATACAGGTCTGACTGCACCAATGTGTCTATCGCCTGCAATTTCATTTCATATCGATATTTCCAGCTCAGGCTTACCATCCGTCCCTGCTGCTGCTGCTGCTGCTGTGGGGAAATGAAATATGATTTCATATCAGAGATGATGACTCTCTCTCTCTCTCTCTGAATCCTAAGGTTCTCTCAGCTCCCCTGATTTGATCAAACACAATGAAATGCACCGAGTTATACCATCCCTTTTTAGCACACTCTCGTCTCTTTTTCTCTTTCTCTCATACTGTATCTCTCTTTTTTCTTATATTCTTCTTTCTGCGTTTTTTTACTCCCCCCTCTTTTTCTGTCTGTCTATATTTCTCTCTCTGCACTCTGCTCCTCACTTTTCTCCTTCTCATTTATTTCTATTTATCTCTTTCTTTATGACTTCATCTCGCTCTCTCACTCGTTCAGTATAAGCATGAGGCCCCCCAGTGGTGAAAGACAGAGAGTGTGAGAGAGAGAGAGTTAGAGACACAGATATAGAGGGAGAGAGACAGACACAGAGAAACAAAGAGAGAGAGAGAGAGCAGAGAGTAGAATAGGGTGGAACACAGGGGAGAGGAAATTTAGGGTGCTGTGTGTGTGTGTGTGTGTGTGTGTGTGTGTGTGTGTGTGTGGGGGGCGTAACAAAAAGCAGGTAATTTGCTGGAGGTGAAACTAAACAAATCCATACAGTGTCTGAGGTTCTACAGACTGTGTTCTTCAAACTGTGCTCTTCAGACTGTGCTCTTTTAACTATCTTCTTCTGACTGGGTTCTTCAGACTTTGGTCCTTTAAAGGTGGTCTAACTGCCCTTTTCTAACTGTGCTCTTTTAACTATCTTCTTCAGACTGTGCTCTTTTAACTATCTTCTTCTGACTGGGTTCTTCAGACTTTGGTCCTTTAAAGGTGGTCTAACTGCCCTTTTCTAACTGTGCTCTTTTAACTATCTTCTTCAGACTGTGCTCTTCTGATTATGCTTTTCTAACTGTGCTCTTTTAACTATCTTCTTCTGACTGTGTTCTTTAGACTTTGCTTCTCTAAATGTGATCCAACTGTCTTTTTTCTAACTGTGCTCTTTTAACTGTCTTCTTCCTGACTGTGTTCTTTAGACTTTGCTTCTCTAAATGTGATCCAACTGTCTTTTTTCTAACTGTGCCCTTTTACCTATCTTCTTCTGACTGTGTTCTTTAGACTTTGCTTCTCTAAATGTGATCCAACTGTCTTTTTTCTAACTGTGCTCTTTTAACTGTCTTCTTCTGACTGTGTTCTTTAGACTTTGCTCCTCTAAATGGGATCTAACTGTCCTTTTCTAACTGTGCTCTTTTAACTATCTTCTTCTGACTGTGTTCTTTAGACTTTGCTTCTCTAAATGTGATCCAACTGTCTTTTTTCTAACTTAGCCCTTTTAACTATCTTCTTCTGACTGTGTTCTTTAAACTTTGCTTCTCTAAATGTGATCCAACTGTCTTTTTTCTAACTGTGCTCTTTTAACTGTCTTCTTCTGACTGTGTTCTTTAGACTTTGCTCCTCTAAATGTGATCTAACTGTTTTTTTTCTAACTGTGCTCTTTTAACTATATGCTTCTGTGTTCTTCAGACTTTTCTCCTCTAAATGGGATCTAACTGTCCTTTTCTAACTGTGCTCTTTTAACTATCTTCTTCTGACTGTGTTCTTCAGACTTTGCTCCTCTAAATGTGATCTCACTCTCCTTTACTAACTATGCTCTTTTAACTATCGTCTTCTGACTTTGTTATTTAGACTTTTCTCCTCTAAATGGGATCTAACTGTCCTTTTCTTACTGTGCTCCTCAAACTGTGCTCTTCAAAGGGTGTTCTTCCAACTGTTTTTTTTTTCAGAGTGTGCTTCTCAAACTGTTCTTCTAATTGTGCTTTTCTGACTGTGCTCTATTCCTGATTGTGTTCTTCAGGCTTTGCTCCTCTAAATGTGATCTAACTGTCTTTTTTCTAACTGTGCTCTTTTAACATGTCTTCTTCTGACTGTGTTCTTCCGACTGTGCTCTTCTAATTGTGCTTTTCTAACTGTGCTCTTTTAACTATCTTATTCTGACTGTGTTCTTCAGGCTTTGCTCCTCTAAAAGTGTGTTATGGACTTTTAATGGGCTCTTCTAGCCGTGCTTTCCTAACAGTGCTCCCCAGACTGTACTTTTCAAAGTGTGTTCTTCCACCTGTGCTTCTCACACTGTGCTCTTCAAACTGTGTTCTTCCAATTGTGTTCTTCAGAGTGTGCTCTTTCTGTTCTTCTAATTGTGCTTCTCTAATTGTGCTCTTTGCCTGACTGTGTTCCTCAGACTTTGCTCTTCTAACTGTGCTCTCCTGATTGTGGTATTCTACCTGTGCTCTTTTAACTGTCTCCTTATGTTTGTGTTCTTCAGACTTTGATCTTTTAACTGTGTTCTCCTAACTGTGTTCTCATAACTTTGTTCATCTGTGTCTGTGTTCAAACTGTGGTCATTTAACTGTGTTCTTCAGACACTGTGCTCCTCTAACATGTTCTCTTAATTATGTTCTTTTAACTGTGTTACTGTGTATCCAACATATCAATACTTTTATTGAGTGCTGACTCTGTGTGAGTGTGTGGGTTTGTTTGTGTTTTGTTGATGGTATATAGAGTTTTGCAGGTAAACACACACACCAGCTGAGAGCTGAATCCTTGTGTTTGTTAGTGCTGCAGCAGTAGCGTGTGTATGTGTGTGTATGTGTGTGTGTTTGCCAGGAGGTTGGTGTCACATCTGAGGCTGAGAGAAAGGAGAAAAACAGCCTCCAAGTAACAGCACAACTATCCCACAATCCCCTGCAGCACAAGCTCCTCTGCTGGACTTGCAGTCTCTTCTTGCTTCTCACTTTTCTCTGTTTCTATTTTATTACCTCTCTTCCTAATTTTTACTTTTTGCTCTGCATACCCCTGTTTTCTCTCTCTGTCTCTCACATTCTTTTTCCTTTTTCTTTCCTTTTTTCTCTCTCATGTCTGTTTTCCTCTATCAATTTCCCTCTTTCTCTTATTCTCCATCTTCCTGTTTTCTTCAATTCCTCTTCTTTTGATTTTCTATCACTTTCTTCTTTTTTCTTAGTTTTTTTCTTTACTTCTGTCTCAATCGTTTGCTATCACACATTTCTCTCACTGTTTTTTGTACACTCTCTCCTTTTTTTCTCCACCACTTCTATATCATATCCTTTTTTCTGTTCCTTTCTCTTTTTCCTTTACTCAGTTTCTTTTATTTCATTAATTTTTATTTATTTCATTTCCCTCTTCCTCTTTTTTTCCATCTCATCCTCTTTCTTTTCTCTCTGTTCCTGTTATATTACTTTCTTTTTTTCTTGGTCGCCTCTATGTGTGTTCTTTGCGAACCGTCACGGTACGAGGGTCACGGTTTGGTTCACGTAAACGCACGCAGAATACACGGTACACAGGCAGAGAGCGCACGCAGAAACGCGGAGGATTCAAACTGTCCACATACTGTCACTTTCCAGTGTAAAACAGGGTTAGGCGCTCGGAACGTCTCTCTCTCTCTCTCTCTGTCTTTCTCTTTCCCACTTTCTTGCTCACGCCATCTGTCTGTCTCTTTCTCTTTCGCTCACGCCTTATGTCTGTCTGTCTCTTTACATTACATTACATTACATTACATTACATTACATTTGGCAGACGCTTTTGTCCAAAGCGACTTACAATAGTCAAGTACAATGTAAAATAAGTTTAAAGGTAAAACATCTTTGGATAGGGATAAAAGGAGGTCAAGGGGAATAATAGGATAGAGGAGTGAAGGAGGGGAAGAAGGAAATGAGGTAAGAAGTAGTTAGTGTGATAGAGGTGTTAAGAGAGTAAGTGCTCTTTGAAGAGCTCTGTCTTCAGGAGTTTATTAAAGATAGCGAGAGATTCTCCTGATCTGGTAGTGGAAGGTAGTTTGTTCCACCATTGGGGAACTCTGTATGAGAACAGTCTGGATTGCTTTGTGTGAGTGTTTGGCAAAGCGAGGCGACGTTCATTGGAGGAGCGCAGCGGCCGGGAGGTAGCGTAAGCCTTCAGGAGCGAGTGCAGGTAGGAAGGAGCCTGTTCTGTCATCACCTTGTAGGCGATTGTAAGAGTTTTGAATTTGATGCGAGCATCAACTGGTAGCCAATGGAGCTCAATGAGCAGCGGGGTGACATGTGCCCGTTTTGGCTGGTTGAAGACCAGACGTGCTGCTGCGTTCTGGATCATCTGGAGTGGTTTTACTACACAGGCCGGGAGGCCAGTTAGCAGGGCATTGCAGTAGTCGAGGCGTGAGATGACGACCGCTTGCACCAGGAGTTGGGTGGCCTGTTGCGTCAAGAACGGTCTAATTTTTCGGATGTTATAGAGCGCAAAGCGGCAGGACCGAGCAACTGAGGCCACATGGTGCGTGAAGGAGAGTTGGTCATCAACCAGAACACCCAGGTTCCTAGCAACCTTTGTCGGTGAGAGAGAGAGAGTCGATACTTATAGAGAAGTTGTGTTGAAAAGATGGTTTTGCTGGTATAACCAGAAGTTCAGTCTTTGAGAGATTTAATTGAAGGTGATGCTCCTTCATCCATGCGGATATGTCAGAGAGACACTGCGATATCCGTGCAGAGATTGAGTGATCTTCAGGTGAGAACGACAGGTATAGCTGGGTGTCATCAGCAAAGCAATGGTAGGAAAATCCATGTGAGCGGACAACCTGACCAAGAGAGGTGGTGTATATGGAGAAGAGAAGGGGTCCCAGTACCGAACCTTGGGGAACCCCAGTGGATAAGGAGCGGGCTGAGGACAGCTGTCCTTGCCACGACACCTTGAACGAGCGCCCAGTGAGGTATGATCTGAACCATGACAGCACATTGTCTGAGATCCCCATGTTTGAGAGTATAGTTAGGAGGAAGTCATGGTTGACTGTGTCAAATGCGGCCGAGAGGTCCAGCAGAATGAGCACTGAGGACTGACCTGCAGCTCTGGCAGTTTTCAACGCTTCAGTCACAGACAACAGAGCCGTTTCGGTAGAGTGTCCTTTTTTGAACCCAGATTGGTTCTGGTCCAGAAGGTCATTCTGGGAGAGGAAGCCAGAGACCTGATTTAGAACTGCTCTTTCTAGTGTTTTAGAGAGAAAGGGTAGTAGTGAGACCGGTCTGTAGTTGTCAACCTGGGCGGGGTTGAGAGAAGGCTTTTTAAGCAGTGGTGTCACATGTGCTTGTTTGAAAGCAGTCGGGAATACACCAGAAGTTAAAGAGGTATTGATCGTGTGAGTGATAGCCGGAATGATTGCAGGTGCGATAGTTTGAAGGAATTGGGTCAAGCGGACACGTAGTAGGACGGCTACGTGTTAGGAGAGCCAGTGTCTCGTTCTCAGTGAGAGAAGTGAACGAGGAGAAAGCAACACCTTCGGTGGAGGGACACCTGGCAGTAGAGGATGTAGTAGGACTGCTACATTGTGCATCAGTAAACTGGTTGCTGATGGCCGCCACTTTGCCAGTAAATAATGAGGCAAGAGCTTCAGCCGTAAGGCAGGTAGCCTGAGGAGGAGGCGGAGGGTTGAGTAGTGATTTAAATGTAGCAAATAGTTTCCGGGAGTCTGTGAGAGAGCAGAATTTATTGTGATAAAATTCAGCTTTAGCAGTAGTGAGGTTGGCTGAAAAAGAAGCCAGGAGCAGTTGGTAATTTTTTTAGGTCTGCTTGTTTTTTGGTTTTTTGCCATTTTCTTTCGGCAGCTCGGAGTTTGGAGCGTAGTTCCCTGAGTGTGTCATTTTTAAGCCATGGCTGCGGTTTGTGTGAGCTAATGGCTCGAGATGTAAGAGGACAGAAGTTGTCCAAACAGGAGCTTAATGTGGAGCAAAGAGTATCAGTGGCATCATTTACATTGAGTGATGAAAATGAGCCTGGTGGAGGCATATTGTCAGTCACCAGCGAGGAGTACTGGTCTGCTGAGAGATCTCGAAGATTTCGGCGGAACGAGACCGTAGTAGGAGTAGCTGTGGGTTTATTTGAAATATGAACATTGAGTTTCATAAAGTAGTGATCTGAGACGTGCAAAGGAGTGACAGTTAGAGAGTCGGTGTCACAGTTACGAGTGAAGATCAGGTCTAGATGTTTGCCAGCTTTATGTGTTGGAGGGCTGGGGACCTGCTCCAGTTCGAAAGACTGCATGAGGGATAGGAAGTCTGTGAAGCTGGTACTGTCATGGTGGATGTTCATATCCCCTAGAATGAGCATGGGACAATCTTGCTCGGGGATAGAAGACAGTAGCATGTCAAGTTCATGCGTGAATTCGCCCATTTGTCCAGGAGGACGGTAGAGAACAATAATGGCAAGTTTTGCTGGAGTATTAACCAGTGTGGCATGATACTCAAATGTATTGAATGTGTTTGCCGGTAATAGTGGAGTATGTTTTAAGCCATTAGCGATTAATAGGCCCGTTCCACCTCCTCGTCCAGAGAGACGAGAAGTGTGGGAGAAGGAATAATAATTGGAAAGAGCCGCCGGAGTAGCAGTATTTTCAGGTTTGATCCAAGTTTCAGTCAGGGCCAGCAGTTGTAATGACTGATGATTCGCATAAGAGGCGATAAAGTCTGCTTTATTAACAGCCGACTGGCAGTTCCACAGCCCAACAGAGAATGAGGTGGTAGTGGGCGTGGTTTGTTTTAGTGGACGCAGGTTAGTATGATCCTGGCGCCTGTTTGTGTTTTCACGCCTTCTGTGCGTGCCGGAAATAACTGAGATGTGTTGGGAGCACATTTTAGGAGGCAGTAGGACGGGCTGCCTTGTCAGTGTCCTTGCTCGGTTGACTCGCGCAGGTAGACTCGCAGGTCTTTACCCGCGTTGGTCTTCACACAACAGCTGACGCCTCGGCGAGTGTGAGTGACGAAATAGGACTCTAGATTGCGCACAGCTGCGGGCGATATAGGAAATCAGCGCCACCAGACTGTCTTTTAAAGCCGTGAGTAACGCCCCCGAGGTCCGCAAACAGAGAAAGTGTGAAAGAGGGGGTTTGCCACGCCCCGCTCAAGTGAGAATCGCCCAACCTTGTCCGAAACAGCGCGCTGAAAAGCGCGTTTGCTGTTGCTGCTACAGCGTATCTGAAGTGAAAGTAAAGTAAAAAAGTAAAAGAGCAGTCTGGTGTAGCTTGAAGTTCCTGCTAGCCCTGCTGCTTTCTCTTCACTCGCACCATCTGTCTGTCTGTCTGTCTCTTTCGCTCATGCCTTATGTCTTTTGCTTGCGCTGTCTGTCTGTCTTGTCCCTCTTTCTCTTTCTTTCTCGCTCACGCCATCTCTCTCTCTCTTTTGCTCACGCCTTATGTCTGTCTGTCTCTCTATCTCTCTCTCACTCACGCCGTCTGTGTGTCTGTCTCTCTCGCGCTACTCTCAGATATTATAATACAGTAAAAATGATCTAGTCTGTCAGACCTGAACAACACTACACTTTTATTACTGTCCCCTCACAATAACACTGGGAAATTCCAGCGTTTAATAAATGAATGATGATTTTAATTCATTTTTAACTGATTGACACCACTAATATAATTTAATTTTAACAAGCTAATGCTGATATTTCTTAAATAGAACTCAAACACTGAAATTGATCCAGTAATATGCTTAGAAAAAAATATATATGTGTAGTTTAAACCTTAGAACCCTACGGACGGATTTTACGTCCAAAATCACACCTTGTGTTCTCAGCTTAATGACTCAGGAATCCCTTCAAACATAAATATAATCCATATATTGTTAGAAAGGGCGGAAATTACTCTTTCTAAAAAATAGTGATAAAGCGTCTACACCCCTACTAGTGCTCACTTTTTTCTCTTTTTAAAAAATATACTTTGACACTCTCTTTCTCTTCTCTTACACACACACATAAACTTACTGTGTCCTCCTCTCTCTCTCTCTCTCTCTTTCTGTCTCTTTCACTCTTTTTAATCATGAATAATCAAACACATCTCTCTCCACTCCTCGTCCTCTCCTCTCTCTCTCTCTCTCTCTCTCTCTCTGTGCTCTGTGTGCACTGGTTCTGACCGGCCGCTGCTGTTGCCGCACTCTGCAGCTGGAGAGCTAAAGGTCATCCTGTATGCTTATGAAACCGCTGCTGAGGGCGAGGAAGGAGCGAGAGAGCGAGGGAGGGAGGGAGGGAGAAAGCTGGAAAAGGAAAGGAGAGGGAGCATAAAAACTAAAAAAAAAAAAGAAAGAAAGAGAGAAAGAAAGAGAGAAAGAGCATTTTAGCTCACAGCTCTCTTCCATTGTGATTTAACCTGTGCCAGCATCGACCAATGGGAAATCAATGTGAGGCCCGATGCCGGCTGCTCCAATAGAAGTCGACGCTATTGTAAACAAGAATAAACAAGAAAGCTAAACGCTCACACAGCGCGCTCTGTAATACACACACACACACACACACTAACTTTATCTCTCAGTACACACACACCTTCCTCTCTCTCTCTCTCTCTCTCTCTCTCTCTGTGTCACTCTCTAAACACTCACTTTATTTTTTCTCTATCCTCTGCTTTGATTTATAATATTTCTGTATATACATTTTTATCCCTCTATTCCCTCTCTCTTTCTCACTCTCTCTTTCTCTCTCTATCGCTCTCTTTCTCTCTCTCTTTTTCTCTCTCTAAACACTCACTTTATTCACTCTCTGTCCCCTGTTTTATAATATTTCTGTATATGCATTTTTATCCCTCTGTTTTCCCTCTCTCTCTTTCTCACTCTCTCTGTCTCCTCTCTTTCTCTCTCTCTAAACACTCACTTCATTCATTCACTGTTTTTCCTTTCTTTCTCTCTCTTTTTCTCTTTCTCTCTTTTTTCTCTCTTAACACTCACTTCATTTTTTCTCTGTCCCCTGCCTCTTTGTTTTATAATATTTCTGTATATACACTTTTTTTAACCTTCTGTTTTCCCTCTCTTTCTTTCTCTCTCTTTTTTCTCTCTCTTAACACTCACTTCATTTTTTCTCTGTCCCCTGCCTCTTTGTTTTATAATGTTTCTGTATATAAATTTTTATCCCTATGTTTCCCTCTCTATCTTCCTGTTTTCCTCAAACCCTCAAAATTCTTTTTTTTTCTATCTCTTCTTCTTTCTTTACATTTCTCCTTAAATCTTTGCTATCACTCTCTCTATTCCATTTTTACTATTCTTTTCTCTTCTATTCTCGCTCTCTCTTTTTTTTAAGTGCATACCTCTCTCTTCTTCTCTTTGTCGCTCTTTGAAAACCTCCATCTCTTGCCATCTTTCTCACTTCTGTTCTGTCTATCTCTCTTTTTCTTTTTCTTTTTTTACTAACAATCTTATTTTCTCTCTATCCCCTGCCTCTTTATTTTATATTTTTGTATATAGATTTTATCCATCTTTTTTTTCTCTCTTTCTCTTTTTTCTTAATCTCTTTTCTTTTTCTGTTCTTTTTTTCCTTAATTTTTTTCAGTGTCTCTCCTTTTTTCCTTAATTTCTCACTATTCCTTTTTTTTTATCACATTTGTTTCCTTCTTGCTCTTCTTCTTTCACTCTTCATTTCTATATCTTTAACATTTCCTTCTATCCAGTTTGTTTTATCTCATTTTTCTATCTTCTTTCGTTTTTTATTACTCTGTTCTTTCTGTTATTTCTTTACTTTTCTCTCACTCTCTTACATTTTCTTTCTCTATTTTGGCTCTAATCTTTTTCTTTAACCCTCTTTCTGTTTGTTTCTCTCTCTTTTCTTCAACACTTCTTCATCCTTAAATGAACAAACACACAGATGCACACACTCCAACTTTATTGCTCTGTGCGCACACCTTTCTCTCTCTCCCTCTCTCTCTCTCTCTCTCTCTCTTTTGTATATATATATATATATATTTTTTTTTATCCCTTTGTCAGTCAGTCTCTACTTTTTCTATTCTTTTCCTCTTTCATTTTCCTCATCTCTGTTTTCTGTATTCCACTTTTTCTTACTATTCCCTTTTTCTCTATCACATTTCTTTTTCTTTTTTATCTCTCATTCTTAATTTCTCTCTCTCTTCTGTTTTCCTTTATTTCTCGCTATTCCTTTTTTCTCGATCAAATTCTTTAAATTTTTTTCTCGATCAAATTCTTTTCATTTTCTCTCTCTCTCTTGCTCTCTCTTCTGGGTTCCTTTATTTCATGCTATTACTTTTTTCTCTATCACATTCTTTTCCTTTTTTCTCTTTCATTCGTCATTTTTCTCTTTCTCTCCTCTGTTTTCCTCTATCAATTGCTCTCTCTCTCTCTTATTGTCTATCTTCCTGTTCTTCTCAATCCCCATTCTTCTGTTTCTCTATAGTTCTCTTCATGTTTCTTCTTTAGTTTTTTCTATGAAAGCGCAGCGAAAGTTCTACTAAATACTCCAATGCTACGTCACCTAATTACCTATCCAATCAGCTGTTCCCTCTGCCTTTAAATAAGATCACTCATTCAGTACCTTTGCTGCCTTTCAGATGCTGATGGTCGTTCTTAGTGCCGTTGTCCGCAGTTCTCTCACTTATGTCCCGTTCTCGCTTCTCGTGTGTCCGACCGGCGTCTCGTGTTGGCCTCCTGCTGCTGACCTCCTACTGCTGGCCGCTTTGTCGTCGGACGCCTCCCGCTCCTACTGATGGCTGCTGCTCCCCACGTCCGGTCGGCGGTGCACGGAAGACGCAATCTGCTTGCCACGCGCCGCGCCGTTGGCTGGCCGGCCCGCTTCTCTACCCCCTCCTGCTCTGTCCCGCCGCCGCCCCAGCCCAATGTCGGCGATAAGCCCCAGCTGTCCCGGTCCTTCAGGTGGTCGCTGTCTCGGCGTGGAGTTCGGACTCTGGTTTGGTCGCTGTCGAAGAGCGCTGTGGATCTGCTTCCGGGTTGCCTCTCCCTGTAACGCAGTGTTCTGTCGTATTGTGCAACCCGTCGAGTTGTGCTTCTCGACGCCGGTGCCCATGCGCGGGACCATTGTTTTCTTATTTTGTGGTCTTCTGTTAAGTTGTGGTCTCCCCTCCTTACTCTAAACTGTCCTCCGATATTTTGTTTCGGCTTTATGAAATTCCTGCTGAAGCATGTTTGAATATGGGGCTTTTTCTAGCGCTTTTACTTTTTTATTTTTGTACTAGAGTAGCACGGTTCGAAAGGGTGGCAAGTTGCAACGGAGCACCGGTTCACCCGGCCCCTCTGCCTTCGCTCCGCCTCCCCTGGCCTATGCTGCTGCTGCGACTGGCGCGGACCTGCCCGTATTTTTCTCCTTCTGGCGCGCTCTCCCTGGACCTTTGACTGTTGCTGCGCTGACTGGCGCGCTCCTGCCTGGATCTTCTACTGTTGCTGTGCTGCCTAGTGCACTCCTGGATCGTTCGCCGCTACTGCGCTGCTGGTGCGCTTCTGCTGGTTCTGCTGCTGCTGCTACTGCGCTGCTGGTGCGCTTCTATCGGATCTGCTGCTGCTGCTGCTGCTACTGCGCTGCTGGTGCCCTTCTGCCGGATCTGCTGGGTCTGCTGCTGCTGCGCTGCTGGTGCCCTTCTGCCGGATCCGCTGCTGCTGCTGCTGCTGCTACTGCCCTACCTGGCGCTTCTGCTGGATCTGCTGCTGCGCTGCCACGCGTGTTTCTGCCTGGGTCCTCTGCTGCATGGCCTCTTCCTCCTCCTGTTTAGCTACTGCCGTGCCTGGCCCGGCTTTTGGTAGGCCGTTTGTTTCTCCTGATGCTGCTATGGTTTTCCCCGCGCTTTGCTTTTTGATTCAGTCGCACTTCTCGGACATTCTACCACTCACTACTTCATTCTTCCGCCGTCTCTTCCCCGACCTCGCCTCCCTTACTGTCACATACAGTTACTCATGATTGGGTTTTCACGTATTCGCTTCTTCGACATATTTTGTATCATATGCATGTTTGTGTTTCTCGGTGCTTTCAGTCTCTTGCGATCCATGTCATTGCTCCTTGCATTTTGCTCCTTAAATTATTTGATGGCAGTTGGCAACATCTACTGCTCTGCTTAGTTTACGGTAATAATAATGGTAATAATAATAATAGTACTAATAGTAATAATGGTCATAATAATAGTACTAATAATAGTAATAATGATAATAATAATGCCGATGTTACTCTTTATTTTGTGGCACCTTCATACATTACAATGCAGCTCAACGTGTGCTGTACATAGAATAAGCACAAAAATGATTAAATAATAATTAATAATAATGCTAGTAATGCTAGTACTAAAAAAAAAAAAAAATACTAGAATACGAACTGATATAAAATAAATTGTCCGACTGTAATATTATTTAAAAAAATATATTTATTTATATAAAAAATAAATAATGATAATAATAATAATAATGATACTACTGTTGCTATTATGAATTATTGTACCTGTGAAATGGATAAGTTGTTAAAGCTTAGTTTAAAGGAGTATGTCTTACTCTGCGTTTTAACACTGTTTGCTGCTGAACTGCTTCCCGACTTATCTTATTACCTTTCTTTTCTATTTAATCTTCTTATATCTTTTCTATTCTTCTGTGTTTTGATCCGTATATAGTGTGTTTCTTTATTCTTACTGTTCTTTATTTCTTATAAATTGTGCTGTTGCTGCTGGATGTCTACATTTCCTTGGGGCTAATTAATATCTATATATCTGTATCTTTATCGGTCTCTGGGCTCGCGATTTCGCTTGGGTGCTTTTGTGTCTTCTCTGTTTGCTGTGTCGTTCGGAGCTTTTCTAGTCTCGCTTTCTTGGTTGTGGTCCGGTATTTCTACTTGTTCTCCTCGGCGCCGTTTCTTCGGCTGCGCTCGGTGGAAATGGGTATTTATTTCCAAGGGCGATAGTTTGCCGACTGTTGGCAATTAATTTTAACCCTCGCCCCTGGATCTGCCTCTCAGTTCTGTACGAAATGATCGGTGGTGATCGCGTGCGTTTCATTACTTTTTATTTTCTCTGAAATTATTAATAAATACATTGTGACCGCGAAGCTGTGATCACGATCCTCATTTAAGTTGTTCTTTCTGCACTCCGATCATGTCATTGCTCAATTTAATCACCTGGGAATCAGTAATTATAAATTAATTTCATAATTGGTAACAAACCTTCTCTCTACAAAAATTATTGATGCCAATTAATAAGGAACGTCGTAATAGTCAGATTATCCGAGTTCGTTTTCTAATCCAGCTATATGCTTACTCCTCAAAGACATTGCAAAAAAAAAATCCTCTTCCTCAATTTAATATAGCTTGCCATTTACAGAAATAAATCTAATTTACAAGTCTGATATATTCTCCCTATGTTTCAACTGCATACGGCAGCTTTTATGGATTTAAGCGCACAGGCATTTCACGAGCACGCGCCGACAATATTTATTTGATCAGTTCAATGCCTCACGCTGTCTGATTTAAGCTCTACTCCTTCCTTCATTACTGTTTTTCACGAAACATTCTGTTGCAGATAACAGGGCCCTGTTTTACAATTAAAATGCTAAAAGTGCACTCCGATTTCTGCCTTTACACTTCTGGGGCAGCTATCTGCTTTCACGCTCTTCTAAACTTTATGCGCCTCTGTTTGGTTTTACCTAATAGCTACCCTATGGCGAAACAGTGGTCAGATTTCACCTGTCAAATGTCAATTAGGAAACGCTGACCATCTCCATCCTGCTACGCTGGTCGCTCTCTTTAGGGACGACGCAGCCACATCCTCAGCGAAGCTGACGTCACCATCTTGCTACTTGAGAGACGGGTAAATTCAGCACACCTGTCACACATTAGACCAGAACTGGACCTACTGCTGAACGCTCAGCAAGCTCATTCAACACTGTCTAAGTAAGTTTTATTTACTAAGCAAACACTGGAGGCGGTGGAAGTACTACATACTTTAGAGTATGTTAATTTATGCATCAATCCGGCGATTTAAATGATCTATTATACATCAACATTTGCTTTTGTTTCAATGCTTCACTAACAGTATTAACCAGTATTAAAACGATCTGTGATACTCTCCCAACACTGCTGATTATCACATGTCTATACCTATAGCTTAAGGCATTATGGCCCATGGTCATTTACATCAGCACATGCCAGGAGACAATCTCCTCTTTATCTTGGGCTCACAGCCCAGACGACATGACATGAGGATTATTGCATGTTACTAACAGCATGTTTTTTTAGGGGTCGAACCCCGCGCTTGTCAGGCGCAACGCCCAAGCGTTTTACAGGGCGCGCAGCCCGTTACTAACAGCAACGCATGCTTTGGGGGTGGTCCCCGCGCATGATGGGCTCGATGCCCAACCTAGATGCGTGTTTTGGCCATGGCCCTCACTAATAGCAACGCATGCTTTGATTGGGCTCGACGCCCACGTGTATGAATGTAGGGCCCGCGGCCCGTATGCTTGGGGGCGCACCCCTCGCATAACCTTATTTCCTTCTTGCTAACGTCTCTTCCTTCTTCCCCTTCTTCACTCCTCTGTCACACAATTTCCCTTTGATCTCATTTAGGCCCTGTATTAAGTTTTTCTACCTTCTATTATTTCTGAACTTTACTATTTAAGTCGCTTTAGACAAAAGCGTCTGCAAAATGTTATGTATTGATCGGATGAATGCAGAATTAATGAAAGAATGAAAGAAATGAATGTTTGAATGTAGGCACATGGCCTGTATGTTTGCCGGCATTCCCCGCGCATGCTCGGATGAATAGATAATTGAATGAATATGTAATGATCTAATGAATAAATGAATGAGTGAAGGGCTCGCCGCCCGTACGCTTCGGGGGTGCACCCCGCTCGGGCTCGTAGCAAGCGTATGTATGAATGAAGGGCTCGCCACCCGTACGCTTCGGGGGCGCACCCCGCTTGGGCTCGTAGCAAGCGTGTGTACGAGTGAAGGGCTCGAGCCCGTACGATTCGGGGGCGCATCCCGCTCAGGCTCATAGCAAGCGTATCTATGAGTGAAGGGCATCGGCCCATACTAACAGCATGGAAAGTTGGCGCAATGCAAGCGCATCACTGGACACTACACCCACGTTAACTCTGCTTGTTACTGCACAGGTCACCCACATTTAGATACATCAAGCATGTGCTCACTTAACACAATCCACAAGTTAAATGCTAATAAACTCACTTATGCATGGGGATATCCAAGGTATAAAAGGAAATGCTTCACTGTCCACAGTCACCGGTGCCAAAGAGCTATCATTTAAAAGTACGGTATCGTTTATTATTATGCTGATTATTAATCAAACGTTTCTTTTATTACAGGATGTAGGATAAAGTAAAGATCTACCGGTGGGTATATATATATATATTAATTCTTTCACTTTTGGGGTTGGCTCCAATGTACGACAGGATCTGCAGAGCCCAGATGTATCAAGTCCTGGGCCGATGACGGGGCCTACGCCAAAGACTCTACTAGAAGACTGTTTCATTATAACCTCTTCATATATGTATCTTTGTTTTGCTAAATATGTTAAAACATTAAATCGTGCAACTGACAACATTTCTTCCGGAGTCGTAATAGTAGAATTACTTTTCTCTCTAAATCTTTTGCTATGAGTCTCTCTATTCCATTTTTACTATCCCTTTCTCTTTTATGTCTCTTACTCTC
Organism: Astyanax mexicanus; assembly: GCF_023375975.1. Lineage (NCBI taxonomy): Eukaryota > Metazoa > Chordata > Actinopteri > Characiformes > Acestrorhamphidae > Astyanax > Astyanax mexicanus. The sequence goes on along the minus strand of NC_064426.1, from coordinate 21,447,542 downwards.
TTCCTTTTTCTCTCTCATTTTTTTTTTCTCCACCACTTCTTCAATCTTAAATGCACAAACATACAGATGCACACACTCCAACTTTATCGCTCAGTGCACACTCTCTCTCTCTCTCTCTCTTTCTCGCTCACTCTTTCGCTCGGTCGCTCTCTGAAGCTCTCCATCATGCAAATGTTCTCTCTTTCAATCAAACACAAGCAGACAGTTAAGTGATGGCAGACGGCGGTCAGGGCGGAGGGAGTTGGAGTTTAGATTGGTTGGTTGTCTCCGCGCCTCTATTTTCCATCCCTGGAGCCGTTTAGCGAGGGAAACACAACGCTCCCTGATCCAATGAGCCCTGCAACATGTGAGCGAGGGAGACAGACAAACAGAGAGAGAGAGAGAGAGAGAGAGAGAGAGGGACTGGTTAGAGCTGATTTGATTGTGCTGTTGGCCTCGTCCTCAGAGAACCAGCCGAGACTCAAAACAACACAATACAACAGGAGCCGCTAAGCTACTGGAACTGTTACTATGTATATTAGTGGATAGAGTGTGAATGCTCTGTGGGTGATAGGAGTGTGTTAGATACAGTCTGTGTGTGTGTGTGTGTTTTATGATGTCTCATTTTTTTATGTCTCACACACAGTCTAACAATAAGGCGTTGTTCACATTGTATATTGGGGCTGGTTCCCAACCCTAGACTGCAGAAGGTAGGAAAGGTCCTTTATAGACTTTGCTTAAAGGCCCAATCCCATTTCACCACTTTCCCCTACCACTTAGCCCAGGGGTGTCCAAACTACGACCCACGGGCCATTTGCGGCCTGTTTCCTTTTTTGGCCCGCTAAGTATTTTAGAAATAGAATGAAAGTTGGGCTGCTGTAAAACAGGTTTTTATAATATGAGATTCAAAGTTTGAACGCTAGGTATCAGGAACGGGCCAAAGAGTCTAAAAGCAGCGAGAGTGAAGTTTTAGCGCAGAAAAACGGGGCAAAGAGTCTAAAAGCGGAGAGAGTGTATGCAGTTGTATAGCAGAGAAACGGGCCAAAGAGTCTAAAAGCGGAGAGAGTGTTCAGTTGTAGCGCAGAAAAACGGGCCAAAGAGCCTAAAAGAGGAGAGAGTGTATGCAGTTGTATAGCAGAGAAACGGGCCAAAGAGTCTAAAAGCAGAGAGAGTGTTCAGTTGTAGCGCAGAAAAACGGGCCAAAGAGTCTAAAAGCGGAGAGAGTGCTCAGTTGTAGCACAGAAAAACGGGCCAAAGAGTCTAAAAGCGGAGAGGGTGCGCAGGTGTAACGCAGAAAAACGGGCCAAAGAGTCTAAAGTGGAGAGGGTGCGCATTTCTAGCGCAGAAAATCGGTTCAAAGAGTCTAAAAGCGGAGAGAGGGAAGTTGTAGCTCAGAAAAATGGGCCAAAGAGTATAAAAGCAGAGAGAGTGTGCAGTTGTAGCGCAGAAAAACGGGCCAAAGAGTCTAAAAGTGGAGAGGGTACGCAGTTGTAGCGCAGAAAAACGGGCCAAAGAGTCTAAAAGCGGAGAGGGTGCGCAGTTGTAGCGCAGAAAAACGGGCCAAAGAGTCTGAAAGCGGAGAGGGTGCGCAGTTGTAGCGCAGAAAAATGGGCCAAAGAGTCTAAAAGCGGCGAGGGTGCGCAGTTGTAGCGCAGAAAAACGGGCCAAAGAGTCTAAAAGCGGAGAGAGGGAAGTTGTAGCTCAGAAAAATGGGCCAAAGAGTATAAAAGCAGAGAGAGTGTGCAGTTGTAGCGCAGAAAAACGGGCCAAAGAGTCTAAAAGCGGAGAGAGGGAAGTTGTAGCTCAGAAAAATGGGCCAAAGAGTATAAAAGCAGATAGAGTGTGCGGTTGTAGCGCAGAAAAACGGGCCAAAGAGTCTAAAAGTGGATAGGGTGCGCAGTTGTAGCCCAGAAAAACGGGCCAAAGAGCCTAAAAGCGGAGAGAGTGTTCAGTTGTAGCGCAGAAAAACGGGCCAAAGAGTCTAAATGCGTAGAGGGTGCACAGTTGTAACGCAGAAAAACGGGCCAAAGAGTCTAAAAGCGGAGAGAGGGAAGTTGTAGCTCAGAAAAACGGGCCAAAGAGTCTAAAAGCAGAGAGAGTGTGCAGTTGTAGCGCAGAAAAACGGGCCAAAGAGTATAAAAGCGGAGAGGGTGCGCAGTTGTAGCGCAGAAAAACGGGTCAAAGAGTATAAAAGCAGAGAGAGTGTGCAGTTGTAGCGCAGAAAAACGGGCCAAAGAGTCTAAAAGTGGAGAGGGTACGCAGTTGTAGCGCAGAAAAACGGGCCAAAGAGTCTAAAAGCGGAGAGGGTGCGCAGTTGTAGCGCAGAAAAAAGGGCCAAAGAGTCTAAAGCGGAGAGGGTGCGCAGTTGTAGCGCAGAAAAACGGGCCAAAGAGCCTAAAAGCGGAGAGGGTGCGCAGTTGTAGGGCAGAAAAATGGGCCAAAGAGTCTGAAAGCGGAGAGGGTGCGCAGTTGTAGCGCAGAAAAACGGGCCAAAGAGTCTAAAAGCGGTGAGGGTGCGCAGCTGTAGCACAGAAAAACGGGCCAAAGAGTCTGAAAGCGGAGAGGGTGCGCAGTTGTAGCGCAGAAAACCGGGCCAAAGAACCTAAAAGCGGAGAGAGTGTATGCAGTTGTATAGCAGAGAAACGGGCCAAAGAGTCTAAAAGCGGAGAGGGTACGCAGTTGTAGCGCAAAAAAAGGGCAAAAGAGTCTAAAAGTTGCCGTAATTAAGGAGTTTAATATTAAGAGACATCATGAAATGAAACATCAATTTGAAAAATCTTAGTTTAGACAACACTGTCAATTATAGATAAAAATAGCAAGTCAAGTAAAATGATGTGTAAATGAAAGTAATCAGGAAAATATATTATTTAAAGTGGTATATTTCATTATTTGTTTTATTACAGAGTGTGGCCCGTGACAAATATATTTCTCCTTCTGGCCCCCAACAAAAAAAGTTTGGACACCCCTGACTTATCCCTACCCCTTCACTTTGAGTTGGTAGGCGGTAGGCGTTGGTGTTACAACTGTATGCCCTCCAACCTGAGATTTTACAGTGTTATGAATCAAATAAACCCACTGATCTTAACATTTCTGTGCATTATCTTAGCTTTCACTTTTGTTGCCGGTGGTTTAGACATTAATGGCTGTATATTGAATTATTTTGAGGAAAGAATAAATGTACACTGTTATATAAGCTGCACACAGACTACTTTTCATTGTGTCAAAAATACATTGCATAGCTAACAGGAGCAGTAGGAGCTGAATTAAAATCTTAATTTAGTGCATGTTTATAGATAATAGAATGTGTACAGTATCAGAAAGCACATAATCAAGCCTATTGGAAATGTATTAATGAGCTTTATGAGGTTTGAGGTGAATATGTGATGATTTAGGTCTGTTTTTGTTGCTTAGCTACATTTCTTAGCCACATACTGTAACTAAAAAACTGTTCAACTAAAAGGAAGCTAATTTCAGGCCCAGAGGTCCTGACTGATTGACTAGATGAAGGGTAAACTGCATTAATCCTGCTCCATGCTGCTGTAAATTACAGTGTATTGATGTACACACTCCTCTGCTGTCTTTTACAGATGCATTCTGGGACTCCGGAGGAAGCACCATCACTATTATAGGAACACACACTTAAAATGACATTAAAACAGCTGATCCATAAACAGCCTAACCTTTTCTGTCTTTTATAACCGCACTGGCTTTTATTAAACTGGCGGTTTGCGTTATTAATTGTACCCGCTGTTATTACTCCCTGAATGGGCAGCGGTTTCTAAAATAGCCCAGCGGGGGGAAAAAGGACAAGCACAGCGACAGGGGGGCAAATTAAGATACATTCCCCCCTTCAGAGCGGCCAAACAAGTCAATGGGTCAGCATCTATTAGCCCTACCTGAATCAAACACTCTCACCCTGAGAGTCACACACTTAACCCCACACACATCCACATAAAGAGCCAGTGTACAGCACTGTATATTATATATACAGTATAAATGTAGTACTGCGCAGGGGTTTCAGACACCTCAGTTCATTATTTAAAAGTGTTTCTCTCAGCAAAAAGAGAGTATTTACTGTAAATAGTTTTCCCAAAATTTCCCATTTTGCAGAAAATAGTTAAGATCTTGTGAGTTGGTTTGAAGAATAAAGTTTGGTTCCAGATTTCTCATGCATCTAAAAATTGTGGAAAAATTAAAAATTTTCCTACTCCAAGCTTAGGATATTCCACACTTTATATTACATAATATCATTAAACGATTTAGAGAAACTGGAGAAATAGAAATCATGCGGTGCAAAGGACAAGGCCAGCTGCCATTGTTGAATGCTAGGGATCTTTGGGCCCTCAGGTGGCACTGCATTAAAAACAGAACTGATTCTGTACATGAAAATCACTAAATAGTCTCCAGAAATCATTTTGTTTGTGCCTGCATTTTGTTCTGTAGTGCCACCTGAGGGCCCAAAGTTCTCTAGCATCTAACATTGACCGCGAGTCTTCCAATAGAAGAGAACTTTTTTTTTCCAAAATGTTTTTTCACAGATTGGTACATTTCTGCTCATCTTTGCTACTAAGAGACTTTCTAAAATGCTGTTTTCCAACCTATTGTTGCCCAATTCTGCTCACATAAAATTGCAATATACCCACACTTTGCAATACATAATATCATCAAAATATTCAGATCGACATGTCAATGTTTGATGCTGGGGATTTTTGGGTGGCACTGATTTTGTACAGGAAATCACTAATTGGGCTCCAGAAATCACTTTGTTCATGCCTGCCTTTTTTAAAGTAGTGCCACCTGAGGGCCCAAAGATCACCAGCATCCAATACTGACTATCTGCTTTGTCCCTTGTGCACAGGAAGTTCTCCAGATTCTCAGAATACTTAGATTGTAACATCTGTGCTGTATATGGTGGGATATCCATGTCGTCCAAAGTTACACTAAGATTTTTTTTTTTCCAAAATTGTTCTTCACAGATTGATGAATCTCTGGTCCTATTGCAGCTGTTTTTATTAGTACACTTCCACTTTTAGCCTTTTGTTGCCCCAATCCTGTTTACATAAAATTGCAAAGACGTATATTCCCTTATATCCCACACTTTGCATTCGATAATATCATTAAATAATTCAGAGGAACTAGAGAAACAGAAATCATGCAGTGCAAAGGACAAGGCCAGCCGTCAATGTTGGATGCTGGGGATCTCTGGGCCCTCAGGTGGCACTGCATTAAAAACAGAACTGATTCTGTATGGAAAACCAATAATGGCTCCAGAAATCAATTTGTTCGTGCCTGCCTTTTTTTAACAGAGTGCCACCTGAGGTCCAAAAGATCACCAGCATCTAATATCTGCAGTTCTCCAGATTCTCTAAACACTTAAATGGTATTATGTGCTTTATTTGGTGGGATCTACAAGTCTTCCAATGAAAGAGGAAGATTTTTTTCCAAAATTGTTTTTCACAGGTGAACCTCTGCTTACACCTTACACTTATCTTCAGAGAAACTGGAGAAATAAAAATAATGCAGTGCAAAGGACAAGGCCAGCTGTCAGTGTTGGATGCCAGGGATCTTTGGGCCCTCAGGTGGCACTGCATTAAAAACAGGGCTGATTCTGTATAGGAAATCACTAATTGGGCTCTAAAAATCTCTTTGTTCATGCCTGTCTGCTTTAACGTACACACTAAGAAAAGTAAGTACAGATTTGTACTTAAAAGAGTACAAAGCTTGTCGCTGGGGCTGTACCTTATATTAAGGTACAAAAAAGTACCTTTAAGTTAAAGTCCTCTTTTGTACCCATGGTTTTTGTGCCAGTAAAGATTATAAAAATTATAAACATTATCATCAACTGAATATGGCTCAAAAACTTGATGATCCAAAATTGTCTGGCTTTCAAATAAAAAATGTGCAATTAAAATATATATTGTTTATCAGTACAGTGATACAGAATACTGAATGTACCCTTTGGCTGGTTAAATGGTACAAATTTGTACTTATTGCTGTTAGAAATGACTTTGTACTTCAGAGGGAACAAATCTGACCCTGTAAAGACCAATATTGTACCTTTGAGGGTACAATTATGAAGAGTGTACCTTTGAGTACAAAAAAGTACTTATATCGTACCTCTGTTTTTTAGAGTGTAGTGCCACCTGAGGGCCCAAAGATCACCAGCATTCAATATTGGCTATCTTGTCCCTTGTGCACAGGGAATTCTCCAGATTCTCTAAATACTTAGAATGTATTATGTGCTGTAAGTTGTGGGATATCGTAGTTTCCAATTTTACATTGACTAACATTTTCCCAAAATTGTTTTTGGTAGATGACATTGGTGAACCAATGCTCAACTTAGTTACTAAGAGATGCTGCCTCCCATAAATGTTGTTTTTATTCCCAGTCATGTAAGTTAGTTGTAAATTGCTCCTATTGCATTGTTTTTATTTGTAAACTCACTTTTCCAGGCTTTTGTTGTCCCATCCTGTCCACATAAAATTGCAAAAACTTATCTTCTCTTATATCCCTCACTCCATATTACATAATATCATTAAATAATTCAGAAAAACTGGAGAAATAGAAATTCCACAGTGCAAGAGACAAGGCCAGCAGTCAGCGTTGGATGCTGGGGATCTTTGGGTCCTCAGCTGGTACTGCATTAAAAACGGGAATTCTCCAGATTCTCAAAATACTTATATTGTATTATGTACCAATCATTGTATATTTTTGATTAAACATATTTTAATTTTACACAGCATTCCAACTTCCGACAGCTCCCTTTATAGCTGCATGCTGTTAATGAAACCTGAGATTGCTGTTATTCAGGATACTAAAGTTCAAGAGGCTCTTTTGATGTGTTTTTGTAAAACATTTAATCACAATAATTCTAAAAATAACAAAAACAATACACAAAAACCTTGATATGTGCATTTTTCACATTTTAAAGTAGTGCGAATCCCGCAGTTGTTCTTTATATGGTCTCAAACTTTCTCAGGGCTGCTCCGGGGGCATGTTAATCATTGGAAAATAGATTTGATAAAAAATGTGTTTATTTCTTTACATGCAATAAAGAATTATTTGATTAAATTAATTATTTAAACAATAATTAAGATAGCAATGCCCCTGATCAATGTGTTTCTTGCTGTGAAAAAAGTATACATAATTAAACCTTTAAAATGAAGATTTTTTAATAAATTAGTTGAACAACCAAGTAATTCTAATCAGACACACACACACACACACACACACACAGTGTGGTTTATGTGTTGTAAAACAGATTAGGCAGACTACTAAACATACACATACAGCATTTATCATTCACACACACACACACTTAAGCACTTACACACACACACACACACACTTAAGCACTCACACAGGTATTTAAGAATGTATTAATTGTGGAGTAAGAGAGATTAAAAGCACAGACAGGGATGATGAGGAAGACAGATTACCACATATTGCAAAAGAGCAATCAGGCATAAATTACAGGGCAGCGGGTGAGAAGAGTAATCGGCCCTTATAATCACTATCCAGAGAGAGAGAGATAAAGAGAGATAGAGAGATAAAGGGAGAGAGGGAGAGATAAAGGGAGATAAAGAGAGAGAAAGAGAAATAAAGACAGATAGATAGAAGATAGGAACAGCAAGAGAGAAATGGAAGGGAATGAGAAAGAAACAGAGGAAGCAAGAGAGAGTGAGAAATAGGGAGGGATGAAAAAGACAGAAAGATAAGTAACAGTTAGACAGAGATAAAATATAGCAAGTTAGGTTAAAAAGTGAGAGAGAGAAACTAAGATTGGGTTAGATGCAATAAGAAAGAGACAGAGTTTTAGATACAAGAAGAGACAAGAACAAAAGAAAATAAAAATAGCATGATAGAGTTAGGTAGTGAGAAAGCAACGAGAACAACGAACACAAGAGAACAGATTAAGAGAGAGATCATGAGATAAAGAGATTAGGAGGGACAAAAGACAGAAAGAGAGAGGAACAGTGAGAAAGAGATAAAGATATGAACAGCAAGAGAAATATAAAAGGATGCGAGGGCTAGATACAGTGAAAGAGAGAATCACTGACCAGAGAGAGTGAGAGACAGAAACAGAGACAGAGAAAGTGTGAGAGGAAAGAAAGAAAGAAAGAAAGAAAGGGGTATAGACACTAGAGAGACAGAAAGAGAAGAGGAGAGTGGAAGAAGGAAAAAAGATTTATATACACTAACAGAGAGAGAAAGAGAAGATGAAGGTGATTGGAAAGAAAGAGATAAGGTTAGAAACAGTAAGAGAGAGAGAATGAGAAGAGGATGGTGATATGAACAAAAGAAATAAAGATAGGGACAAGTAAAACAGATAAGGCCACAGAGCGTGAGATAAATGGAGGGACAAGAGACACAGAAAGAGAGAGGAAGAGTGAGATAAAAGAGATAAAGGGAGTGAGAAAAAAAGAAAGAAAGAGGAGGACAGAGAGAGAAAACGAGAGAGAAAGCAACCGGGTTAGACACACAGAGAGGAAGCGAGAGAGAGTTTTCAGAGAGACAGAATAAAGCGAAATATAGAATAAGAGAGAGAGAGAGAGAGAGAGACGTGGTGAGACAGAGAGAGTGAGAAAAAGTAAAGGGGGGGGCTGTATGTTGAAAGAGGGGCTATGTCGACTCCATCACATCACTGTCAAGGGTACTGTCCTGACCCCTTTTCCCCCCAAAACCCAGAAACACACACACACACACACACACACAGCCCTTCCAGCGTGAGCGTGATTTTCCTGACCTCATGCTCGCGGTGCTTCTTCCTGGGAGACTGAAAGCACAGTGCCGGCTCCTCTGACCCTCCCTCAGGCCTCCTGTCTCCGCCGCTGTTTACGCAAAGTCGTGACTCGCAAACGACAACAAATGATTATTCAGACTCACTGAGTCGCTCCAGACAGCTGTGTGTGTCAGATACGGACGCAGCGCTTTCTGCTGGAGTGACTGCATTCAGAGCCCTGCTCTACATTCAGCGCTCAACAGACCACCAAAGACCTACACACACCAACACGCCATGCTTTCCAGACAAAGCAGTCACAAGATAACTCTGTTGTAAACATCAATGGTGTTATGACTGAATTATATATCCATCAGACCTTAAATTACAGCTTTATAATCTTCCCAGGTAGAAGACCACATTCTGAGCCTGAGTTGCATCAACTTAATTCTGGCCCAAATGTGCCAACACTCGAGTTGCTGAGTATAATATGACAATCAGCCCGAGCTCCATGTGCCAAGACCTACATACAGGGCTACATACAGTGAGAGACAGAAACAGAGACAGAGGGGGGGGCGCTGTTGTAGACGGAGGATGTAGACGCGTTTCCCCGTTGCTCCGAGGAAATATGGCATAATTTAGATTTTATTTTGCACAGTTGCTAAACTTGTGCATGGTACTTTCTTTGGACTGTTCTTAGGAACATGTAGCTACATATGTGACTCTTTTTTTGGCAATTAAAATGTCTTCTACCCGCAATAAGACCGAGGCTTCTAAACCAGGCCGCAAAGCAGCGGTGTCTTCCGAGTCCGCCAAGCCCGAGGAAATGGCTGATAGTTCACCCGGCAACACCGTAAATGTTTCGGTGCTACAGGCTATGATGGATTCGTTGAGAGCGGATATTGGTGGCAAAATCGACTCCCTCTCCTCAAGTCTGCACTCGGAAATTATAGCCGTCAGACAGGAGCTCTCTAATTCGATCAAACCTTTACAACAGAAAGTGGAGCTCCATGAGGAAACTTTGCGGGAACTGGAGCGCGCCTCTACTGAGCACGGAGCGGGGATGACTGAGCTACAGTCCACTGTTGAAAAGCTCACAGTGCAGGTCAAGCGATTGGAAGACAAATGTGAAGAGCTAGAAGCACGCTCGCGCAGAAATAATCTACGGATTATTGGGATCCCTGAAGGATCCGAGGGCCCCCGAGCGACGGAATTCGTGGCTCAGCTGCTTCAAGATATGCTTAAACTGGAAGAGAAGCCCCTTCTGGATCGAGCTCATAGATCACTCCGAGAGCGACCCAAAGAGGGGGAACCACCGCGACCCTATATTGTAAGAGTGCATTTTTTTCATGTTCGGGCGGAAATATTGCAGAAAGCGGGGAAGTCTTCCCCGTTGCGCTATGCAGGCAAGAACATCTTTATTTTCCCGGACTACACCTCCTCTGTCGCTCGGAGAAGAGCAGCGTTTGGTGGAGTTAAACGTAACCTGCGCGCTTGTGTGGATGTGAAGTTCGGACTTTTATACCCGGCAACACTGAGAGTGACTCTGGGAGACGGACTCTCTTACAAGTTTGAAGACCCAGTGGAGGCTGCTGCCTTTGTTGATAAACATTGTAAAAAGAAGAAAGTGTCTCCTGCACAGGATGGGTGATGTATCCCGAAACTGCTTTAAAGGGTAATGAGGACTGATAAAAATGTAGCTGGATGGGTTCAGATTAAGAGATTATATATATATATATATATATATATATATATATATATTTTTGTTTTTCTTGGACATAAGCCTGTATTTTCAGTTATTCAAGGAAAGGGACATATTTGTTTAATTGCCATGTTTCCTCACATAGCACCTAAGTAGTTTAGAGAAGGTGTTATGGAGTGGTTTACGTTTAGTTTACTAGGTGAGGTTAGCCCTTGCATCTTAGTTGGGGAGATGCTGGCTTGGGGGTGGGGAGGGAAAGAGTCTGTTATTCTTGTTTGGTGTGTTTTTTTTGTCTTTGTTTTTGTTATGGTTAGGATTGCTCTATATAATGATTCTGTTCTTTTGGGATTGCCTGGTGTAGTAAGTGTAGCTATGTATTATTCTGACTATAAGTCTTATTAGTCCATCATTCAGTCAATGTTAAGTACTAGTGGCTGTGGGGGCGAGCTCAAATTTGTTAGTTGGAATTGTAAGGGTCTTAATTCCCCAGTAAAGCGCACAAAAATTTTTCGGCACCTTCAGCGTTTAGGTGCTCAGGTTGTGTTCCTTCAAGAAACACACTTGAAAAATCCAGGGAACTTAAAGATTAGAGGGGGTTGGGTGGGTCAGGCGTATTATTCTTCATTTGGTTGTAAAGCTAGGGGAGTGGCAATTCTTTTACATAAATCAGTTCCATTTACATGCTCCGGTGTAATTTCAGATGTTAATGGCAGGTACGTAATTCTTACTGGAAAATTGTGTAATAGCCCCGTACACTTAGTGAATGTATACGCCCCAAACTGGGACAATGATCAGTTCTTTAAGCAGCTCTTTTCTAACATCCCAAATTTGACAACACACTCTCTGATATTGGGTGGGGACCTTAATTGTTGGCTAGATCCAAGTTTAGATCGTTCTTCCACTACAACAAAAACATTGTCTAAATCGGCTAATGTGATTAAAACATACATGAGCGAATTTGCCATATCGGATTCTTGGCGTTTTTTTAATCCAACAGGGAGAGCTTACTCTTTTTTTTCTCAAGTGCATCATACCTTCACCCGCATAGATTATTTTTTGGTGGACAACAGGATGATCCCTTTTGTAAATTCTTGCGCTTATGATACTATCGTTATCTCAGATCATGCCCCTGTCATTATGACTGTGCGATTTGCGAATATGGATGGAGACCGTGCCCCTTGGCGTTTTAATACGCGGTTACTCTCTGATGATAAGTTTGTTGAACATATCTCGGGCCAAATAGAGTTTTTTTTAAGTACAAATAAAACCCCAGACATCTCTGCATCCACCTTGTGGGAAACTCTGAAGGTGTATATTAGGGGAGTGATCATCTCTTATGTGACTTTTGAAACACGTCAAAAAACGAGCAAGCTAAATAATTTAATAGAGAATATCGCCCAGTTGGACAGCCAATATTCAGTTTCCCCTTCTATAGAATTATATAAACAGCGTCTTGTATTACAAGCAGAATATGATATATTAGCCTCAGATCAGGCAGCAGAATTACTACTCAAATCCAAACTTAATTATTATGAACATGGCGACAAGGCAGGGAAACTGCTGGCTCATCAGTTGCGTCAGTCTGCCTCCTCTCATCAAATTTCTCAAATACGGACAGTAAATGGTATAACGATTGATCCCTTAGAGATTAACGATGAGTTCAAACAATATTATTCTTCTCTATATTCATCGGACTCAAAGGCCAGTAGCAAAGATTTTGAGTTTTTTTTTAATAGAATTCAGACCCCTGTACTCGATTCTGACTTAGTTACTTTGTTGGACGATCCATTATCTATTGAAGAACTTTCCTTAGCTACCAGGTCAATGCAAGCTGGTAAATGTCCCGGCCCCGATGGCTACCCAATAGAATTTTATAGGAAGTTTTTTGATCAATTGGCTCCACTTATACTGGACATGTTTAACGAATCATTTGATTCTGGTAGACTACCCTCAACCCTTAATCAGGCTCTAATATCTCTGATTCTGAAGAAAGGCAAAGATCCTCTTGATTGCGGTTCATACCGCCCTATTAGTTTATTAAATGCAGATTTTAAACTGTTGGCTAAATTACTGGCTCTGCGTCTAGAAACTGCCCTGCCTACACTAATTTCACATGACCAAACAGGATTCATTAAAGATAGACAGATGTTTTTTAACTTAAGGCGGTTATTTAATACAATTTATACTCCCTCTAAGTCTAATCTCTCAGAAGCTGTAATATCTATGGATGCAGAGAAAGCATTTGACAGGGTCGAATGGGAATACCTTTTTTATACCCTGGAGAGATTTGGGTTTGGGAAGAATTTCATTTATTGGGTCAAGCTTTTGTATTCTTCACCTGTAGTAGCAGTACGGACAAATAATACCCGCTCTTCTTATTTTCCACTGCATCGTTCCACAAGACAGGGGTGCCCACTGAGCCCTTCTTTATTTGCTCTTGCAGTGGAACCATTGTCCATTGCATTTCGTAGTAATTCTCAAATCAAGGGCATAGTTAGGAGTGGGTCAGAGCAGAAGGTCTCTCTGTATGCGGATGACCTGCTCTTGTATGTGTCTGACCTGCAGAATTCTACACCTGCTGTCTTAGAGATACTGGATTCATTCAGGTTTATATCAGGTTATAAATTGAATTTGAATAAGAGTGAACTTCTTCCACTAAATAAAGCAGCTCATGTACATCTAACTAGTCTGCCATTCAAAATTGCTGACCACAGCATCACATATCTGGGGATTAAAGTAACGGACAATTTCAAAGATGTTTATGAAGCTAATTTTCCCCCACTTATGTCGCGTCTTAAGAATGATCTGGCTCGTTGGTCAGTTTTGAATTTATCGTTAGCCGCACGAATTAATATTATTAAGATGAATATTCTCCCTAAATTTATTTATTTATTTCAGTGTGTGCCTTGTTTTTTGCCCCAAACTTTTTTTCACAGACTGGATTCTCTGATTCTGGGATTTATCTGGGGTGGAAAAACGCCAAGAATACGAAGACAATTGCTGCAAAAACCTAAGGCTTTGGGGGGGATGGCCTTACCTAATTTTAGGTTTTATTATTGGGCAGCTAATTTAAAAGTCATACAGTACTGGTTGCAGTATGATCCGCATGTGACATCCCCTGCTTGGTTGGACATTGAAACTTTATCCTCAAGACCAGCATCACTTGCTGCTCTTGTAAATTCACCGCTTAAAACCCCGGTCCCTGCTTATGTTAGGAATGTGGTGGTTAAAACATCTCTGAGAATATGGACTCAATTTAGAAGATATTTTGGATTACAAGGTTTTTCTGTACTCTCCCCAATAATTTCAAATCCTGTATTTCCCCCATCACTTATAGATGGGGCATTTGATATCTGGAACAATAAGGGAATTAAGATATTTAATGACCTTTATGTTGATGGTACTTTTGCATCTTTTCAGCAGTTGAGGGATATTTTTTTATTACCACGGTATCATTTTTTCAGATATTTGCAAATCCGTAGCTTCGTGAAAAACATCTCTTCACAGTTTCCTAATTTACCTTCTGACACCCCTTTAGACATATTTTTAAGATCAGCTCCCTCTATGAGGGGGTTAATTTCCTATTTCTATGAACAGATTAATTCATTACGAAAAGCCTCGCTTGATACGGTTAAGTCTCTATGGGAAGGGGAACTTGGGGAGGACATTTCAGAAATCCTTTGGGATAAGGTACTTCAGCAGGTCCATAAATCATCTATTTGTGCCAGACATGGATTGTTGCAGTGTAAAATACTGCATCGGTTCCATTTTACTAAAGTCAGACTTGCCAATATTTATAAGGATATAGACCCGATTTGTGATAGATGCCATCAGGCACCTGCCAATCATGTGCATATGTTTTGGTCCTGTCCTTCTTTGAACTTATACTGGTCCGAGATATTTAAAACCTTATCAGAAACACTAGGGAAGACTATTGAGCCTAATGCTCTTACAGCCATATTTGGAGTGCTTCCCTCATCTGTTACTTTGTCAGTTTTGAAAGCAGGGTTCGTTTCTTTGGTCACTCTTCTGGCTCGAAGGTTGATTTTACTGAAATGGAAATCTCCCTACCCACCCTCTCATACTTTGTGGATTAAAGATGTTCTTGGTGCTGCAGGATTGGAAAGGCTTCGGGGTACTGTAAATGGCTCTAATGAGAAATTTCATAGAATTTGGGACCATTTTCTGGATTATGTAAAAAATGTGCTCTGCCTAGAACCTCTATGATGGTCTAAACGTGGTCTTTTTTTTTTTTTTTTTTAGAATTGTGGCTAAAATATTCTGGAACTTCATTGTACACTGGGCTAATCCTATTATTTATTTAGTTTTATTTTATTTTATGTTATATTACTTTATTTTATTTTATTAGTTTACTCATTTGAAATTGGGCGTTTGGTTTGACATGTTTTTCAATCTGGTGTTATTGTAAAAAAGGCATTGTTGTTATTGGTTATTATATAAACGGTATGTATGTATCACCTTGGAAAATCAAAATAAACTTATCAAAAAAAAAGAAACAGAGACAGAGAAAGTGTAAAAAGAAAGAAAGAAAGAAAAAAAGAGAAAAAGATTGGGTTAGACACAATAAGAAAAAGACAGAGTGTGAGGTACAGGGAGGGACAAGAGACAAAAGAGTGAAAAATAGCATGATAGAGTTAGATAGTAAGAAAAGAAAAAAACTAAAGAGAGATTAAGAGAGAGAGCATGAGATAAAGAGATAAAGAAAGAGAGAGAGAGAGAAAGATAAAGACAATAAGAACAATAAGAGAGAGATGAAAAGGTGTGAGATATGGCTACATTCAGTGAGAGACAGAAACAGAAAGAGAGAATGAGAGCCCGAGCTCCATGTGCCAAGACCCCGGTTTTCTGAGTATAATATGAATATCAGCTCAAGCTTCATGTTCCAAGACCCCGGTTGCTGAGTATACTATGAAAATAAGGATGAGCTCCATGTTCCAAGACCCCGGTTGCTGAGTATATGACAATCAGCCTAAGCTACATGTGCCAAGACCCTGGTTGCTGAGTATAATATGACAATCAAAGCAAGCTCCATGTTCCAAGACCCCGGTTGCTGAGTATAATATGACAATCAGCCCGATCTTCATGTGCCAAGACCCCGGTTTTCTGAGTATAATATCACAATCAACGCAAGCTCCATGTGACAAAACCCCAGTTGCTGAGTATAATATGACAATCAGCCTGAGCTCCATGTGCCAAGACCCTGGTTGCTGAGTATATGACAATCAGCCTAAGCTACATGTGCCAAGACCCTGGTTGCTGAGTATAATATGAAAGACAATCAGCTCGAGCTCCATGCTCTAAGACCCTGGTTGCTGAGTATAATATCACAATCCGCCTGATCTCCATGTGCCAAGACTCCGGTTACTGAATATCACAATCAGCCTGATCTCCATGCTCCAAGATCCCGGTTGCTGAGTATAATATGACAGACATTTAGCCTGAGCTCCATGTGCTAAGACTCCGGTTACTGAGTATAATATGACAATCAGCCCGAGCTCCATGTGCCAAGACCATGGTTTCCACGTATAAAACCACAATCAACCCGAGCGTCATGTGCCAAGGCTCCGGTTGCTGAGTATAATATGACAATCAGCCCGAGCTTCATGTTCCAAGACCCCGGTTGCTGAGTATAAATTGACAATTGCCACATGTGCCAACACCCTCCTTTCCAATTAAAAAGCCTATCATCTCGAGTGTCATGTGCCTACACCAGGGTTTCCACATATAAAACCACAATCTTCCCAAGTTACATGTGCCAATACCCCAATGTCAAAGTATAACATGACAACTGAGCTAAAAACCAATTGAGCTAAAAACCCCGGTTGCTGGGTATAATAAAGGACTGGACAGAGCCACATGTGCCAACACCCCGGTTGTAATGAGTACATTATGGGAGTCTGACCATGCTGCTTTTGCCAACTCTCCAGTAACCAAGTCTAAGCACTCAACCCAATTCCTTATGGTTTTAGCAGATGCTTCCATTCATCAGCCAACACCATGGTTTCCACGTATAAAACCACAATCTGCCCAAGCCGCATGTGCCAACACCATGATTTCCAAGTACCCATGATTTCCAACTGTCTGGCAGCCAAGTCTAAACAACAAGCAGCCCAATTCTTTATGGTTTCAGCCAATGGTTCCATATATCAGCCCAACTCTATTCAGATTCATTATGATATCTGGGTCGCTGAAGCTATAATGACTGTACTGCCATTGTTGGTCCTCCGAGCTGGCCACACTAGAAAGTGGTAAGGTGTCATATTTGTGGAAAGTTCTTTAATATTAGTCAATCCACATGTTTGTATTTTTTCAGATTGTCCTTGTGTATCCTTCAGCTTGTCCAGAAAGGCATGTGTAAAGCATGTCCTTGTCCAGTGATTGCTCTAGGCATGAATCCCAGCAGGATATGTTTATTCAGGCCTGATTTCATTGTTAGGCTTTGTAAAATGAATAATCATGTTTTACTGATTTGTTAAGAGATTAAATCTGCAGGTTTATTAGTCCTTAAATATTTATTCTTTTATTCACACACTCACACTCACACACACACACTGAACAAAAAGCAGTGGTAGCACTATTCCTCTGCTCTGTCCTCTCTATTGCTGTGGCGATTCAGATCGCCGCCTGTCCCCTGAGTCTCATTAGGGAAGGAGGCGTCAGCAGGAAAATAATGGTGAACCGGCACAATCGCCGCGCGGCACCATGGGTAATATTTACCCAGCATCTGGACTCGTCCTGCGCTCGGCCCACTGAATAAGCAGAGCAGAGCAGAGTCAGAGGCACACTGATCGTAATCAGGGTTAGAAGTTACTCTCATGCTCAGATGTTCTGTTTTAATTTCTTTTTTTTTTTTGTCTTTTAAAAATGAACCATCCAGCTTAAATGTTAACAAACATAAAGAGCCCATACACTACACTGTACTTTAATTCTACATTTAATTCTACATTTCCCTGAGGTCCACTTACTCTATATTAATACAATTAAATACTGATTCCAAAATTAACTTAAATTTAAAACTCAAAACACATTTAATTCTTACCTGATGTAGTTTATTTGATATTAAATATTTTTTCAACAAATGTGGGGGATACTAATAATCCCTTATTCAATATTACAGAGTTTTATGCCCAAATAAATCTTTTGTGTTTAAGTATTTGTATGAAAGTGAAGGAATGCTCTAAACAAGCAGAAAACTCACCATAAAAACGTTCATTAAAAAAGATAAAGAAAATATAAGTTGATAATATTAATCAGACATGTACAATATGAGAAAAATAATTAATTACAATATGAAACTTATAGATAGTGAAGGAATCATATTCCATTGGAAGATCCTTTACTGTAAGATTTTATTTCATTGATAGATTATTCATCTGTAGATCCTACTTCATTGGTAGATCATGTATTGTATATTGGAAGGCCCTATTCCACTGGTAGATCCAACTCTACTGGTAAAAATCTGGTTCTGCTAGGGACAGAGGTGCTCATAACTGGTCCTGGACATCTACAATCTGGCAGAGTCATCTCTCCAACACCACCTGTCCAATCAAAGATCATTGTTTGGTAGATCTTATTCATATAATTTTATCATTTTTGGCTAGCGTTTCTTTCATCTGTAGACATTATTCCATTGGTAGGCCATTCATTTGACAATTCCATTCCACTAGATCATCCACTGGAAGCATTGATTCCATCAGCAGGTCCTCATTCATTGGAATATGTTATTTTACATGGTAGATCATCCATTGGTAGAAATCCTTTTTCACTGAAAGGGTCTAAGGGATAAACCCTTAGCAAACCCTATCCCATTAGTAGATCATTCATTCTAGATCTAATTCCACTAGTAAATCAATTATTGGTAGAATATGTTTCAGTGGTAAATTTAACTGCATTATTCCATTGGTAGATCCTTTTCAATTTAAAGATGGAATAGAAGATTATAATATTCCAATAGTAAATCCTATTCATTATTCCATTTGTAGATTACATATTCGATTATACATCTTTTTTTAATTGGTAGACCTTATACTATTGGTAGATCATTCATTGGTTGGTCTCAATCTCAAGTCTCTTATCAGTAGACCCTAAACATTCTTTAACAGATCTACTAGAATTCCATTGGTACATCAAATACTGGTGGATCTTATTTTAATGGCTAGCTCTCTGGATGATGAATCAAATTCCATGGGTAGACATTATTGTTTAATTATTAGATAATTTATTGGTAGATCTAGATCACATTCCATTGGCATATCCTGATTTACTTGTAATACCCATTTTATTATTCTACTGATACATTTTGTTCAACTGGAAGACATTATTCTAGTAGTAAATCATATTTATCGTAGACCTTGTTCCATTGGTGAATGATGTGTTGGTACATCCTATTCAATTGGTAGATCATTATTTGTTAGATCTCTTTCTATTGGTAGGTCACTTATTGGTAGAAACTATTCCAAAGGAAGATCATTCATTGATGGATCTACTGGAATTCCATTGGTACATCAATTATTGGTATATATGTGTCCTTTGTTACCTCACTAAATGATAAATCGTATTCCATTGGTAGACAGTATTTTATTATTAGTTCATTTATTGGTAGATCTTGATCCTATTCCATTGGTACACTCTGTTTCACTGGTACATCCTATTTCATTATTTAATTGGTAGATTCATTCATATATTATTAAGATATTACTCCAATAGTAAATCCTATTTATTCTGTAACGATTCCATTGGTAGATTATTTGTTAATACATTTATTTGTTGATAAATTCTATTCAATTGGTAGACCTTATTTTATTGGTAGAACTGATTTATTGATGGAGTATTGCTTCCATTTTATTTTGAACACATAATGCTGGAAACAGGCAATATTTGCTACAGTTGGAGTAAGAAATATTTATAAGATAAAATGATTATATAGAATATCCTTACTGTTACATCAGATTTTTTTTTTTTTGCTTAATTATTTTTTTGGTATGTATGTTTAGTCATTATTTTTAATATGCAGAAAGAGCTCCAGAAAGTGACTGAAATATCTTATAAAATATTTGTATACAAATCTCATAAGGAGAAATATTTTATATGTTGGCTAAAGTTTAAATACTTTTACTTGCCAAGACATTTTTTTTACAGTGTGCAAAGACTCTTTCTGGCCTTCGTGTCTTTCTCTTTTTCTTTCTCTCTCCCTACAGCCTAGCCTCTCTTTCTCACTGTCTGTCTCTCTCTCTCTCTCTGTCTCTCTCTCTCTCATGCAGCAGGTTGGCGGAGGTGACCAGAGGACAAAGCTGTCCCCCACAGGGCCCGACGAGTGGAGAGCAGGTGGCACAGACCGAGAGAACGAGGGAGTGATACAGGGAGGGATGGAAGAGAGAGCATAAGAGATAGAACTATCGCATCCTAAGGGCCCCTGCACATGCACACCCTCGCACACGTACACACACACACAGTCACTGAAAGCCTGAGAGTTTTGACAGTAGCTCAGAGGCCTGCAGTTGAAAAAAGAAACACACAGTTCTCTGCCGTTCCGCCGCCGATGGGGCTTCAAGCTGCGTCTTGGTTCCAGCGCTGCTCTCCCACCAAAGCCGTGCGCAAAACGAATGCAGCGAATGAACCTCCAGCTAGCGCTCGCTAGCTCTCGCTGAGCCTAATCAACAAAGCCTTCCATAATGCACCATAACACCGCGTGCACAGACCAGCACACCAACCGTAGCACGGCCGCAGCTAGCCCTTCTGGAGCGCTCGCTCTAGCCCCGGGCCATGCCAGCCCTGCACCGCCCGCCGTACTGACCGCAGCCGAGCGACAGGGAGAGCCACTCGCTCTGTCAGTCCCATAAGGCCGTGCTGAACCTAGCCCTTGGCGTCGCCTCTGTGCTAGCAGACGAGATTCAGCAGAAGATGAGCTAAATACCAGCCGGTCAGCGCAGCTGAGGACAGGAGAGGACAAATAAGACAAAAAAGTTAAAGTTCTAACAGTAGTGATAAAATAATAACAGCTCTATTTATTTATATTAGAGCAACATCTAGGTTCATCTTCTTTTTCCAGGACCTTCCATACCCTCTTTCTGAGATGTGAAAAATGTGTTCAGCTACACTAAAGGTGCACAACATGGCGATCTAGCAGTAGAATAAGGATTACCTATAATTAGATCCATCCATAAATGATATTGGACCTTTAGAATAGGGTCTACCAATAAGTGACCTACAAAGAAAATTAGATCTACCAACGAATGATCTACTAATAGGATGAGATCTACCCTAGTGAAACACGATGATGATCTACCAATTAAATAGCATATACCAGTGACTGAAGATCTACAGATGGAATAAATGCTTCCAATGGATGATCTAGCAGATTAGAATTTTTTAATAAATGAGCCACATATGGAATATACAAATAAATGACAACCAACGGAATAAGATCTACCAAAGAGTGATATTTGGTGTTTGGATATATTTGGATATCTGGGTGGGTTGTGTTGATATCCAGGATCAGGAGAGGACAAATAAGACAAAAAAGTAAAAGTTCCAACAGTAGTGATAAAATATTAATGATAATAATAATTCTGTTTATATATATTAGAGCAACCTCTAGGCATCTTCTTTTTCCCAGACCTTCCATGCCCTCTTTCTGAGATGTGAAAAAATGTGTTCAGCTACACTAAAGTTGCACTACATGGCGATCTAGCAGTAGAATAAGGATTACCTATAATTAGATCCATCTATGAATGATATTGGACCTTTAGAATAGGGTCTACCAATAAGTGACCTACAAAAAAAATTAGATCTACCAACGAATAATCAACTAATAGGATAAGATCTTTCCTTGTGAAGCACAATTTCTGGCAATTGGTATAGATCTACCAGTTAAATAGCATATACCAGTGACTAAAGATCTACCGATGGAATAAATGCTGCCAATGGATGATCTGGTAGATTCGAATTTGAATGATCTGCCAATGGAGTAAACAAAAAATGTTAATATCTCAGGAGCCAGACCATGTTAACTGAATGTTAGCCAAGTGAGTGGCTTGTTTTGCAAATTGGCACTCGATATAAAACTTAAACAAGCACAGCAAAACATAAAAATGAGCTTAAAAATGCATAATAACATTGCATTACTGTTAGCTAGGCTTTTACTATGGTTCTTCAAGTGGCTGCTATGGTGTTTTTTTGGCTTTTGCTGTGGTATTTTAGGTGACTGCTATGGTGTTGCTAAACATTTCTCAGGCTTTGCTGTGGTATTTTAGGTGGCTGCTACGGTGTTGTTGTTTTTTTTACTTTAGCTGTGGGTATTTTAGGTGGCTGTTATGGTGTTGCTAAGCATTTCTCAGGCTTTTGCTGTGGTATTTTAGGTGGCTGCTATGGTGGTTTTTTTTTGGCTTTTGCTGTGGGTATTTCAGGTGGCTGTTATGGTGTTGCTAAACATGTCTCAGGCTTTTGCTGTGGCTATAACGTGGTGTTGCTAAACATTTGCCAGGCTTTTTCTGAGATATTTAAGGTGGCTGCTATGATGTTGCCAAATGTTTGCTAGTCTTTTGCTACGATACCTAAGGTTGTTGCTCGGGTTGCTGTGGAATTTTTAGGTGGCTGCAACGGTGTTTCTAGGCTTTTGCTGTGGTATTTCTGGTGGCTGCTATGGAGTTCCTAGGTTTTTGCTGTGGTACTTCAGGTGGCTACTATGGTGTTTCTAGGCTTTTGCTGTGGTACTTCAGGTGGTTGCTGAGGTGTTGTGTTGTGTTTGCAAGTTAATCGCTATGGTATTGCTAATTTGTTTACTAGGTGTTTGCCAGATAACGCTGGGTTATATATGGGTCTCTTTTCACACTGCAGCTCATAGAATTCCCTTAACATCATATATTTTACCTCAATTAGGTTGATACAATAAGTGATTTTTTTATGATGATGATGAAATTTTAATTGCTTTCTCATTCTGCAGTGAGGGTCTCAGCTGGCCCCCTGCTCTCCGTCCTGCTGCAGCAGGGAGCCCCTTATCCACTAACCCTGAATGTCAACAGGAGCAGAACAGCTTTAATATTTCATTCTCTCAGACCTCTCACACACACACACACATTCACATAGCTGTCACAGCAGCCACTCTCTCTCTCTTTCTTTCTTTCTCTCTCTCTTTCTCACACACTCACACACATTCACAAACATTCTGACACCCTTAAACAGCACTGGACTCGCCAAGCTCAAATCCACCACACAGATATCTGTCTATATGAAGACTTGGCTTATTGTAGTAGACAACCCCACACTCACACACACACAAATACACACACCTACTCACACACACACACACACACACACACACACACACACAAATGTGAGAAGGTCCCACAAGACAAACACACTCAATCTGTTCTCGTCTATACAGCACTTGCGAACAAATTGAACTGCCGGCCACAATAGCCTGCTCTCTCCATCCATCCACACAGAGAGACAGAGAGTGAAAGAGAGGGGGGGGCAGAGAGGGACAAAACATGAGACAGGGAGAGAAAGAACAAAAAGAGAAAGCATGAACGAATAAATAAAGTAGAGAAGATAGATAGTAAAAGAGATCATTATGAAAAACAGAAAAGAAAAGGAGAAGAAAGAAGAATGAGATAAAAAGAAGAAGAGGTGTGAGAGAAAGAATTAAAAATGAAAAAGGAGAGAATAAACAAAGAGAATGAGAGAGTATGAAAAACGGTGAGAGATGCTGTAAAGAGATAGGAGAAGAAGGAAGAAAGAAAAAGACAGACAAAAGAGAGAATGAAAAAGAGAAAAGGTGGAGAGAGAGAAAAGGAGAGAAACAAGCATATAGAGAGAATGGGGGAATAAAGTGGTGAGAGAGACAGAGAGAGAGAGAAAGAGATGGGGTGAAAGAAAACAGAAGCGATTGATATAAATGATGCAGTGGGTAAGGTGGGCTCCCCTGGGCTGTTCTACGGGGGTCCGCTCGATGCCAATCGATATTGGGAGGGCCAAGCATTCGTCTTAATTCAGACTAATTGGGGGACAGAGCGTGTGTGTGGGTGTGTGTGTGTGTGTGTGGGTGTGTGTTTGTGGCTGTAAGTGCAAAGGATGACAAAAATAAACCCCTTGTTTACAAAGAGTGGAACAAGCATCAGATTAAGGAAATCAGTTTAGGAAACAAAACAACCGTGCAATCCACAATCCACTTTACCCTCCCTTTGTTACCTTCCTTTTGTTTCTCTCCCGCTCCTGTATCCTCTCAGTATCCTCTGCTGAGATGCACAAAAAGCATAGGACTGTTAAGATACGAACGTCCCAAAGTCAGAGCTCACCTGGCTCTTAAAGGGAATGTGAGGCAAGTGGTACACTGACTAAAACACACTCATGATTAATTAAGAGAATTAGTACACGCCTCACTTAACTTCCTATCATACTCAGCTCTCACTTTCTCACGCTATCTCACTACTGTCTTACTTTCTATCCCATTCTCAACTCTTTCTCACTCAGCTCTCTCACTCTCACAATACTCTTAATTCTGTCTCTCTCTTTCTGAGTACGTGGGTGGAGCTTGCATAGATGGTGTGAATGAAAAGTGATAGAGGTAGAGAAAGAGAGAGAGAGAAGTGGAGGATGAGAAGAAAGGCAGCAGTGGAGGTGAAGAGAAATGAAGCGATTAAAGATCGCCCTGATCCGGCCTGGCCGGATGATAGACATCCAAAACCCACCCCGGCTAAATTTACTGCACTGCTGTCCAGCTGCTTCAGCCAGCAAGAACCAGGGGGAAGAGAATCTGGCAGAAAAGACCTTTAAAGAGCGCAGTGTGTGCGTGTGTGTGTGTGTGTGTATGATGGGCTCAGATCTGTATCTTTCTCCTACTGGGTGTCGCTGTGCTTTCACAGGAAGTGACATCGAGATGGCAGGGTAGTAGCTCCAGCTGAGGAACAACTGACACGTCATTAGATTCTTATCCGGCTCAGTTCACACACACACACACACACACACACACACACACACACACACAGGGATGCTTTCAAACACACACAGCACAGCCTGAGTGAGTGTCAGAGCAGCTGCGTAAGAGCTGGCCGTACTGTCCCAGAGAAAAAGAAAGCAAGAGAGAAAAAGAAAGAGAAGAGAGAGAGAGAAGAATGTGAGCTAGTATAGTAATATTGAATGTACGTTGTATTCTTTTATGCTTATTTATCATATGATAAAGTATATTAACACAGAATCTAAGGGTCTCGCGAGATATTTCTCGTCAGGTGTTAAATGTGTCTCATGAGACTTTTGCACAGGTAACCAAAACAAATGTTTGATCATTTTGGGCGAAGGCAACACATTAAGATTTGGTCATAGGTTGCCAGGTCTGTATAGAACCTTCAAGGGGGTTGGCATTTAAATACAGAACCCTCACTGGAGGGATTCTGACAATAGTTCTAAGGTATGAAGAGACCTGCGTGAGATCATACAGGAGAGAAGTTGTTGCGTTTAGGGTACAAACAGCTTCAGTTACTTTTATACACTTCTATATTTTACTGCATATGATAAATCATACATCATTAATAATCAGTTAAAATGATTGACATCCATTACAAGATGATAAATTACAAATATATATATATATATATATATATATATATATATATATATATATATATATATATATATAATATTGTATTGTAGATGGTGGTGGGTATACAAAGTTTTTACAGTTGCAGTTTTACATTGAGGAACATTTTCTTAAATTTGGCCATCATTTTTAGACACAATGTTTTTTTTGTTTTTTTTGCAGATTAGTTAACCTCTTTATATATTTGCTCCTGAGAGACTGTCTTCAAAGCCATTTTTATACCCAGTCATTTAAGTTAATTGCACACTGCTGCTATTGTAGCCGTTTTTATTAGCACCACTTAATTTTCCAGCCTGTTTTGTCCCAAATTAGTTTGGAACGTGTGAAAGACCTGAAATGCAAGCTTGGATGTACAGTATATTAATACAAAAAAAAAGTTGACCAGATAGAAATATCTCAGGTTCATACTGTCTGCAATTAAATAAAAAAGTTAAAGTTATACACATAATTTTAAGTTTGGGTTGTAATATAATAACAGAAATAATAGTAGTAATGTAGTATAGTCTCACTATAGGTTACTGTAATTATAGTTTATAAAATGTAATGTAGTAAAGTAACACTAAGGACCCTATCTTACACCCCCACAATGCACATTGTGATGCTTATTGCTGTCGAACACCCTGACACCAGTCTATTTTTATGCCTTCTGTCTGTGCCGTATAGCAAAGATGCTTACAAACACAGCTCCGGAAAAAAAGAATAAAGAAGAGATCACTTAAAAATGATGTATTTCTTTGATTTTACCAAATTAAAACCTCTGGAATAGAATCAAGAGGAAGATGGATGATCACAAGCCATCAAACCAAGCTGAACTGCTTGAATTTTATGCGCCAGGAGTGGCATAAAGTTATCCAAAAGCAGTGTGTAAGACTGGTGGAGGAGAACATGCTGCCAAGATGCATGAAAACCGTGAAACTGTGGGTAAAAACCAGGGTTATTCCACCAAATATTGATTTCTGAACTCTTAAAACTTTATGCATACTTTATGAATTTTGTTTTCTTTGCATTTTCTTGAGGTCTGAAAGCTCTGAATCATTTTCGTTATTTCAGCCATTTCTCATTTTCTGCAAATAAGTGCTCTAACTGACATTTTTTTTTATTTGGAATTTGGGAGAAATGTTGTCCGTGGTTTATAGAATAAAACAACAATATTCATTTTACTCAAACATTTAGCTATAAATAGCAAAATCAGAGAAATTGATTCAGAAACTGAAGTAATCTCTTATTTTTTTCCAGAACTGTATATCTTCACTGATGGGTGAAGTGGTTTGGAAGTGAGGTGTGTTTAGGTAAATTGCAGTACTGCTATCTTGGCAACGGAAAACACGGGTGCGCCTGTGATTGTTTTTTGTTATGTTACATTTAAAACACACTCATGATTAATTAGGAGAATTAGTACAGGTCTTTTGCACGTTTCGAGCTGCGCAAGGCATATTTTTTGCGTCTTCATGATACAAAAAGACACACTGACACGCCCTTAAATCAGATGGTTAAAATAGGAAAAATTCTTAGACTTTAAGATTTGATTAAAAAAATGTGTAAAGCCACAATGCAACCTAATGTACTTAAACTGAATTTTGTACAGTGACACAACTAAAGTAATGAATAAATCCAGAGTTGTGAGATACTTCTCAATCAGAGTTAAGTTCTGAACTGATTTGTATGCAGATTGGTGCATGTAGTGACCCTGAGGTCAGTCCAGTGAGAAGACAATTACAGGTCCAGCCAATCACATAACGACAAGGGACCTAACACCCGCCCTGTAACAGAATGCCAGTCTCCCTATTGGCCACGATGATGTTCCAGGCTGTCACAGCGGTCATACGGGACTGGCTGCCTGCAGGGTGATGGACAGGTGTCTTGCAGAGCAGGTGTAGTCAGTGCAGAGGCAGGTGAGCAGGTCATATAAACATTAGTGAGTTTGTCTTTTCTCTCTCTCTCTCTCTCTCTCTCTCTCTTAGGATTAGGTTTATTTGAAGAACTTAATTAAGGCCTCTCCATAGTTTTTCTTGTTTAACACTGAGATTGGGTGCACTCTAAAAAACGAAAGTCTTGGGTCAACAAAACAAAATAAATCAACGCAATGGTTTGCAATAGACTTTCTGAGTTGTTGTGTCAACTTCTTGTAGAATTACTTTGATCTAAAAAAGTATTTTAAGTATGCTGAATTAGTTTTTCAGTTATTGTAGAAAGCATTTTTAAATACCATGAACTTAATAACTGTCACTGTCAACAGATATTATTACATTAACTGCCCAAAAAAATAATTTACATAAATTAAACTCATATAATGAGCACAACACTACATTTTTTGTTAATATAAGTTGGCAGCTGAGAATGTATGACTATTATGTATGTCTTATTATCAGTCATATAAGTATTGCAGTAAGGCAGATTTGACCAGCTGGATCCAGACAGCATATAGTCTTCATACACTCAACAACTCAAAACACAGTAACTTGCCCTGTTACCCTTCAACACTGAGACCAGACAGTTATTATATAACACATATGTAAATCACAAAAGAAGGCAGCAGCAGTCTGTGGGGAATGACTACACACTGATGGTGAGTGAGAGGTGGGAGGACACGCCCAATATGCAAATAGCATGACCAACATCAGGTGAAAACCCCTGCATAATTGCTCAGTAGACCCTGTTTAACTAAAGAGTAAAACTGAGCATGTGCAGTAGAGCAGAGTCGTTGGCTTGGCCTCAACCAGGGTTCAACTACAATTTGTAAATTTTGCAACACAAATGATTTAATTACACCAACTAACAACTAACAAGAAACTCATAACAATGTTAGTTGAGGCGGTCAGTGTAACGTTTATTGATTTAACTTTCTGAACGTTTGAGGTTGAATTTAAAAATAGAAAATTGGATATAAAAACTCATTATTTCATTTTTTTTAAATGCAGTGCAGTGTACAAGAAATAAGTTTTCATACATTTTTACAATCTTATATATTTTTTTTATCTCTGCCCCTGACAATCGTAATTTCTGGAAAAATAAAAAAATTCAATTCAATTCAATTCAATTTTTGCATTTTGCAAACTTGGATTATACCATCAGATTTGACATAACATCAGATTTGTTTTACAAGATACAAAAATTGATAAATCTTAAAATTGAGAGAAAGTTTACCATTTCCCTTTTTCAAAACTCTGTTAGTGTAAGGCTGAAATGAAAAACGCGATAATTGAAAAATTGGATGAAAAACTCATTTCTTCTTCATTTCGAATTTAGCTTCATAGAGTCAGAAAATTAAACTGTAAACATTACACTGACCTGAGGCAACTAGTTTGCTATAGTTTATGGTGCAATTCAATATTTCTTGTTCAGCTGACTTAAAAAACAACCTTAGAGAACAATTTTACATTTTGTATTTAGTGTAGCCTATCGTTACCAAAAAAATGATTCATCAATATATTAACATGTCCAAGTGGGTGGAGAATTCAGATGGATGAGAAAATGAAGTTGTCCAAAACAGTTAATTAATTTGCCAGAAAATGGCTTTTGTATTTTAGTGTTTAATGGAACATATTAAGTCTGGGTTAGCCTTTTGCCTGCATTAAAATTTAAATAGCAACTGCGCTTGTAAATATATCTATGAAGATGGTAAAATCCTCCTCTCTGAGAATTGGGACACCCTTCAAGAGCCTGTAGACGATCCTACTTTGCTGATGTGACGGCAGTGGAGTGCTAAAGTTCAGCAACCTAGCTGCAGGACTTTAGATCATTTTCCATGTCTGTTGCATCAATTAATGGGAACTTTTTGCATGCTTGTATATTTCTGCTGGGGTCTTGACTGCCCCTTTAAACAATGTATCCATCCATTTTCTTTTAGTCAGTTGACAGAGTCTGGTGTCAGGAATCATATGGTTCTATGAGCCGCTTGGATGGTTTCCTTAATTTTGTCAGCGATTTCTCATAGACTCTACCCTTAACAATCCTCCTCCCCTTTGAGCCTCAAACACAAATCAGAACACCCTACCCCTATAGGCGTGAATGCACAAATTGAGTTTGGACCTACCTATGCATCCCGAGTGTCAGAAAAATGGGTGGAAGGCCTGAATAGAAGGCTTCACAGGCCAGTCTCTATACATCAGGTCCTCGGACTCTTAGAGATCCGCTGACTGCACAGGTGAAAATCCATGAAGAACATCCCAGAGGCTGAAGAAAAGGCTTCACGCTGGCTCTGGTTGAGGAGGTAGTAGTGCGATACCTGGACACAAGTTGGACCTGATCAAGCCCCTGCTTTGTCATCCAGGTCAGGGTGTCTGATGTCAGACTTGAAACTCCCCATGACTCTGGTTACATCACTGAAGATGTGTCCAGGTTGCACCTCAAGGTGTATCTCAGTACTGAACAAACTGTCAGAAACGGACACGGTGAGGGAGGCATGAGAATCTGACATCTTCTAGAGTCTTCTAGAGGGACCTGTACTCTTTATATTTTACCTTATTATTATTTGAAAACTGGCAATGTGTTCATTTTTAAATTGGAATGAGGATTTAAACCATTCAAAACCATTAAAAATTAAAACTGTGAAATGGGATTGAGCCCAAGAAGGGATTGGTAAATATTTGCACTGGTGTGTGTATTTTTGTGTTTGTGTGTATTCAGTCTGTCCTAGTAAAACCTCTCATTGCCTATGAGCCATTTTACGCCCCTTCCCAACTTCAGCACAACACTATAACCACATCTGCTTGTAAAACCTTTGAGAGCTTATAAACCAATAATAGCTGCTCAAACACCAATTTGCTAACTTTCCTCTCAGTGTGAGCGTGACTCCAGCATATGGTACAAGGGCGATCGCCTCTATAATGGGGGTGACACTGCGTGTCCTTCACATTTATTGTATAGCCGCTTTGTTTTAAAAGGCATCTGCAACTTAGTTGAACCACCTCAGTTTCTCTTACGCACACAAACACACTTTCCATTCGCACATCAGCATTAAAGACAGCTTCAGGGTTCACACTTTCGCTCGCGTCCCGCAACAATCCAGGTTTCGAGAACTTGAACTTTTTTTGGACGATGTCAGGTGTCAACACCTAACCACCTTTCACCAGCAGCACCCAAGCTTTAACATCCCATGGCTGTCACACTAATTAGCTCATTAGTCCCCGGGTTGCTTTCTGTCACATGTGGCATTTGCTCCTGTTCCTGCTGTTGCGTCCTTCTGATCCTGTGAGAAACATCTCGCTGGAAGCAGCGTGTACCAAACACACACGTATGCTGGAGTGTAAAAATCGGTGAGTCTGGCTCTGTGAGAGTCTTACATCTAATGACTTTTATAGTGAGTTTACTGTCGCTGATACATTTCCCTTATCGTGTGAGTCTTGCCAGGGTTGAAATGTGCTCCCGTCATCCTGGTCGTTTGGTAAGATATGGTCAGGATAGCTGTCTATTTCTCTTGTATTATCTTGAAGGGCTGATAGTCAATTCCCAGATCGCAAAAAATGGTCAAACTTTATAATAGAGGGTTCACACACATTTAACCAATACATTTCCATGATTTTTCATGGCTTTTCCATGCCTTCAAGGCAAATTTTCATAAAAGTTTGGAGAATACAACAAAAAAAATCTAAGAAACTAAAACTATAAGATTAATCGGATAAAATGTTGACACACAATATTTAGTAAAAGAGAGTGCCATTGTGTAGAGATAAATTACTGAATTAACTCTGAGCTGATGTATTTCATTAGCTCAAAATAGATTTTTTCTATCGATAAACTGAAACACAAAGATTTGTATTCCAAATTCCCACTACTTTACCAAAACTTTTAGTTTTTTTTTTATTTTTCCAAAACCTATCCAGGCCTGGAAATTGCTATTTTCAAATTCCATGACTTTTACAGGTTTTTTCAAGTCAGTATGAACCCTGATAACATCTAATGTCGCTCATAACTGTGTTATTACACATTAACAATCATGCAATAACAGTGTAACTACTGGTTACACTGAAGTATGCATTGTTTTGGATTTTGTCAGGGATTGCAGCATGGATGGCGCAAGGTGGACGTAAACGAAGGTAATTTATTTACAAGTAAGCAAACAATAAACAAAAACTAAACAGGACAGGACTGCTGAAATTAACACTGAAAAAAACAGCAAACAAAAGAACAGCAACCTGACATCATTGAACTAGCACAAGACCAGACAACCAAACGTTGAAACACAGGGGTTTAGATACGCAAATGGGGAATGGGAATCACCTGGGATTGTTGCTGAGGGGGCGGAGCTGCAAATGAACACAGATGGGAGCACTAAAGACGTGGACGGAGACATGGAGAGACACAGAGAGCCACGTGCTCTGAGCACATGGCTAGGACAACAAACAAAAGAGGGGAAAAAACAGGGGGGACGTGAAAGACTTATTACAGTTGTACAGGTTATGTAATTACACATGTGAATAAAGGTAAGTTAGACACAGCAGAATAAATTGTCCATCTTTCCATAATTCGGAAATCTAAACAATATGTCTTAATTATAAACCACATCAAAGATGTTGGAGCAATACACATTTATATACAACTTATTCCTGAAACTTATTATTCTATTACATGTGAAATTCTCTCACACACACTAACTAGGCCCTAGTAAACACGAGTAAAAATTGATGCTGACACATATTGTCAATTGTCAATTTATTTCTAAAGCACATTTTACACAACATACGTTGACCAAATTGCTGCACACATTCACACATACACACCTCCTCTTGGAAGCACGCACCCACGTATTTTTTTTTATTGCCCAGCACTCTATACAACGGCCGTATCGGGGCATATTTTGACCCGATAAATCACTTTTTACACCGTTATCCAGGCTCAAA
This sequence comes from Astyanax mexicanus, assembly GCF_023375975.1. NCBI lineage: Eukaryota > Metazoa > Chordata > Actinopteri > Characiformes > Acestrorhamphidae > Astyanax > Astyanax mexicanus. Next base: position 21,415,689 of record NC_064426.1, on the reverse strand, counting down.
GTAGCTCCAAAGCAGCACAGAAGGCAGGCTATGCGGAGTCTATGTATATATGTCTATGCTCATGATCGGTACAGTGATGGTCACACCCAAAGCTGAGGCATGCATTATGGGATGTAAATAGTTCTTTTTCAAAAATATATTTTTTGCACTTTTTAAGTTACTAATGCCTCAATTTAAATGTCAGGGCTCTCCAGATTCTGCCAAGGAGGTGTGGAGCTACTTTGAGCCTGAATAACGGTGTAAAAAGCAATTATACCGTTAAAAATGGTGCTGGGCAATAAGCACAAAATTGCTGGATCTCAGAAAGCTGTGGGAGAGCAGCGGTGTGCAATTCAACAAAGGTAAATATTTTTTTTTTTCATGTTTTACTACACCCAAAGTCAATTTCACACCGGAGTTCTCCTTTAAGCTAAGATAACCCTGTCGTGTTAAGACATTAGGGTAATTATTTAATACCATCAAAACCATGTAAATTTGAAACAGAATAAGATCAGCATGAAACCCTGTTTTCATCATCACAGTTTTTTCTATAATTGTCCACCCTGTTGTGAAGCTTGCCAGGACAGGGTGGACGCACTGATGACAGGAAATAAAAAGCGAATAGGCTGTAAATATAAATATAATAAATAGTTAAAAGAATTAAAAACTAATTTTCCCACAATAAAGGTCTGATAATTGCTGGACACATGGTGTTCTCAGAAAGCAGTGGCTCGGTGGGCAGCTGTGGGCAGTATAGATGTATTTAGGTGAGAGATATAGAGAGAAAAAACGGATACAATCGGTCTTAGTGTTTACTTTAGCCTCGTCTTTGCCAACTCTTTCCCCTCCGCTTCCTTCTCCCCACTTTGTCCCACCTTCCATCATCAATCATTGTCACCCTTATGCCTCCGGTCCCTCCCTCCCTGCCTCCTTCACCCTCTACTCCATCCATCCGTCCGTCCGTCCATCCGCCCATTGGCCAATACTGAGGCAGCCCTCCAATTTAATTCCCCCATCTGTGGGGAGCTTGAGATATTAGCCAAGAGATGAGATCCGTGACCCTGAATACGCGGCGAAAGGGGACGCAGGGGGGCAGAGGTTTCGGTGCCAAGCCACAGTCACGTCTCTGTCTCTCATTCTTTCTCTTTTTCTTGCTTTCTCTTGTTATCTCTTTCTCTCTCTCTCTGTCACTTTCTTCTTTTCTTTCTCTATCTCTCTCTCTCTCACTCTTTCACTTCCTCTCTCTTTCAGAAAAAGTCCCAGAATGACATGGCTAAATATTTGCCCTCCGCATCTTGGCCGTCTGGACATTGGCCTCTCTTGCTAAGTGGCCGATATCGCCATCACCGCCTCCTCCTCCTCCTCTTCACACACACACACACACACACACACACACACACGTGCGCTTCACTCCATGGCAACAGCAGGAGTTGGCACAGAAACAGAGGCAGGCAGCCAGGGCCCAGACGAGGAAAAGTTTGAGAGCGGCGCTTGGAGGAGGTCACTGAAGTTCAGCGACCTGGAAAGAGACGGATCACGCATTCTTAAATACCTCTGAGCAGAGTGACTCAGAGTAACACACACTCTCAGTCTTCCTCACACACACACACACATACAAATGAGCGTGTTCATGTGTCAAGTTTACACCTGATCATTTCATTCGATTTGTATCGCAAGTAGTTTATTCTAGAATGGACTACTCAAGCACTGAAAGTAAAAGTACAGTACTGTGTAGTTTGTAGTTATTAAGCAGTGCTAAAGGTAGAACGGGAGCAGTGCGATCTTCTTTAAAATCGGGTGATATTTCATGACTTATCATGTGATCTGCGTGTGTTTAGATTTTTTGAGAAGTCGACTCATTGAGTGAATCGTTTCCCAAATCAAGTGCAAATTTGAATCAGTAATTCAAAACATTGTCTACAAGCCCATGTGTTGATATTACACTTTGACCGTGTAATAAAAAAGGGCCCCAAGAGTTTCCTCTGTTGCACAGGATAAGCTCATCAGAGTTACCAGCCTCAGAAACCACAAGTTAACAACACTACAGATAAGCGCATTTAAATGCTTCACATTTAAGTGTATTTTGGTTGGTTTAACCAATATATAACCACTATACAACAACTTTTTTAATTCCTTTTTTTTATTAGTTTTATTTATTTTATTTTTTTATATATATAAAATTCAATATTTTAAATCATTCTTATCATTTAACTTTACTTTTACTGTTATCTTATTCTTTATTTTATATGCTATAAATTATTTACTTTTTAGGTGTCAATTTGTTTTTAGGGTCTTTTGGAAATGTTTCTATTTTACGTATATATTTTAATCATATATATTACATGTTGATTTAAAATTAGTTTTTATTTGTTTGTTTTTTTTACTATTTTATTCCTTATTATTTCTCTTTTTTTTTTTCATTCCCTTTTATCCTGTAAATGCATTACATGCAATAACGTTGTTAATGAGGGTCACCCTCAATATTTTCCCGAGTGAAAATAAAGGTTGATGGATTGATTGATAAGTGTGGGCGGGGCCTAAGATTTGTATGTTTATGAGGCACTTAGTTTAGAAAGATGTATAGAGACAAAGTTTCCGTTGGATCTTAACATTAAACAATGCCATCTGAATTATTCATCATACAATAAAAACACTCTTTCCTCCATCATTTCTACAAATAGCTTCTTTTTAATTGTTATAATCCCATTGAAGACCTCTCACGGGTGGAAACAGCGAAAACACATCTCTGAACAATTGTGTGGTATGAACCCCCAACACCCCCCCCCCCCCCCCCCCCCACACACACACACAGTCAGAAGACGGCTGGTGTTAGAAGCTCTCTGCAGTGTAGTCACTCAGACTGAACTCTGCTTGGCCTCTCAGAACCAGCTGAGAGCTGAGATGGCTCTGTCACACACATTCCCACTGGAGCTACTACACACTCGACCCTCTCCCATACACAATGTAAATGTGTGTTTGTGTGTGTTTAGGCCTACACAAATGTTTGCATTTCTCTCGGGCTCTCCCATCTCTGCGCTTCTCCTCATCTCCACTAATTAGCTGTTTATCGCTCCCTCTCTTCTCTGTCACTTCTCTCTTCTGCCTTCGTCTCTCAATCTTTTCTTACACAGCCTACTCCCAGTGCTCCTCATAAAGAGGCAAAACTCTTCTTCTGAGGCAGTTTGCTGTGTGTGTGTGTGTGTGTGTGCC